>NC_069094.1:9499967-9804242 GCF_947172395.1 Bicyclus anynana | reverse complement strand
CTTTTAGAGTATCATAAATAAAACGTTTGCCCTAAACGAGGACGAGTAGGAAGATGTTATATCACGAATTTAACTTGAAATAATGTATGTGGAAGGCAATTTATGTCAGAAACTAAGATGTATCCGAGGTCAACCACTATACTGACGTAACTCTTTGGACGAGTAGTTTATACCTCCATTTTGAATAATAGCTAGTTATTTACATATTTACTGCCTCGGTACAGTTTTTGGACCATACATACAATGTTTGTATGATTCTGATTAATTCATACAATACCGAATTCGTTCAGAAAACTAAAGACAATGCAAGTCATTCTCAAATCAACCTCTCAATCCTATTAAAAGGTATTTTGTGTTTACATGCGACCATAGATATAATCTCATGAGCAGACAAATTTCAACCAATAGCGGTGCAACCGGAAATACAGCTATCTCTTTCATTGCGTTGGGATGAAAGAGATGGGACTAGGACAACTCTGTCTGACTATCCATTTCTCTTAACTTAGTCGCATGTTAGCGCCACTGATGTAATTACGAGTAAGTGTAGATGTCTAAGGCAGACCGCGGTTGCCTAGAAGATGCCTATGAATTCAAAATGCCTACTTAATCTTTATTTTTTTTTAATATGACAAATATTCTCATTCCCCTCCAACTAGTCGGGAAAGTATTTGGAGTGGGTACGACAATAGACCAACGGGGCGGGGAACCACCACCTCTCAGTGATGAGTCCGACCGCTCTTACCGTTGAGCTATTGAAGCTCATAAATCTTTGAAAACCTATAAAACGTCCAATTACTTAATACTATAAATAGATAGGAGAACCTCGCGGTTTCACCCGCGTAGTTCATATTCCCGTGTTAATACGGGGATAAAATATAGCCTTTGTTACTCCCTGATAATGTAGCTTTCTATTGGTGAAAGAATTATTTAAATCTGTCCAGTAGATTTGAGTTTATGCGTTACACACACAAATACAAAATTTTCCTCTTTATCATCATCATCATTCTCAACCCATATTCGACCCACTGCTAAGCTCGAGTCTCCTGCCTGAATGAGAGGGGTTAGGCCAATAGTCCACCACGGTGGCCCAATGCGGATTGGCAGACGCAGAGAAAATTCTCTGGTATGCCGTTTTCCTCACGATGTTTTCCTTTACCGTTTTTTGAGGCACGTGATATTTAATTTCTTAAAATGCACACAACTGAAAAGTTGGAGGTGCATGCCCCGGATCGGATTCGAACCCACGCCCTCCGGAATCGGAGGCAGAGGTCATATCCACAGATCTCTTTATAATATTAGTGTACATTTGTCCGTGTATTTTGACGGCCTCCGTGGCGCAGTGGTATGCGCGGTGGATTTACAAAACGGAGGTCCTGGGTTCGATCCCCGGCTGGGCAGATTGAGATTTTCTTAATTTGTCCAGGTCTGGCTGGTGGGAGGCTTCGGCCGTGGCTAGTTACCACCCTACCGGCAAAGATTTTTAGCGCGATTTAGCGTTCCGGTACTATGCCGTGTAGAAACCGAAAGGGGTCTGGATTTTCATCCTCCTCCTAACAAGTTAGCCCGCTTCCATCTTAGACTGCATCATCACTTACCATCAGGTGAGATTGTAGTCAAGGGCTAACTTGTAAAGAATAAAAAAAGTAGGTCATTAATATGTTATTAAAACATGTAACATTACAGTTTACATCGTAGAGACAACAAAGGTTCACAGTGTTGTGTACAGTGTTACGAAAGCTACATGCAATGTTTATACGACGTACTCGTCTAGTCGTTGACCTAAACAGGGAGATAAACATTCATTACACTTATCTATTACACCTAATGATAAGGTGTAAAAACAGAGTTTTCCAACCTGCTGCCCTCTTAAGTTATGATATGACACTTTCGAGTTAGATAGTTTTCTTTTGCCAAAAACTTATGTACTAGTGTCATAGTGAAGTTCAATCTGGACCACTTTGGGAATCAATGCTCGGAAAAGTTTACAATCTAAATTTTTTATCAGATTTTATTATACGTACGTAAAAGACGCGATAGTTGACATTTTTAATTAGCATAAATGAAAAAGAAATTCTTTTAATTATTTTATGCAATATCATTAAGTATTAGAAATCGGAATTACTTATTACAAAATCTATCAACTTTTACCAGTATACCAAAAAATATGCACAGTATAATATTACTTTCAATTATTTACACAACTACTTTAATTTACGATGGTAATGATGATTTTAACTCTAACATAGTGTACCTTTGTAAGATCACAAATTTGATAGGCCATCTTATTTAGTTTAAGAGCTTACCATTTAAAAGTATCCTCACAGAGGTATCAAATCGAATCCATAGGCAAAAAATGGTTTTCTTTTGCTTTCCAAAATTTCTCCCACACATTAGTAAAAAGCAAAGTAAAAAGTATAAAAGCTTGTAAAAAAGTGAATAAAAAGGATAATAATATTGTTGAGACTAATAAAAACATCATTACGCTAATAAAGGTTCCCGCTTAACCACTTTCTCGTCATCATGGGAAAACAGCATTCGAGTGTTCACCCGTGCTCACCGCCTAGAGAACTTTCTCTCAGTCCACGGTGGTAACTCGCTAATGCCTGGGCCACGGAATGTTACTCTGTCTTAATTGAACACGCTTGACGCTCAATACTTTCCAGTTAAAAAGTTAAGTTATTCTTGATAGTTTAAGAATATAATCCGGAATGATAATAGCTTAAGCCAAGCGCTTTACTTTTTATATCCGTGGTATCGATAGAACATAAATCACTTAAGTTAAGCTTATATCCGTAGTGGTATCAGTAATAAAAAAATGTTACTTTGTTTGAAATTTCATTGAGCAGGCTTGACGCTCACTATATTCTAGTGCTACCTATATTCTGAAGTGAAACTTGCCTTTAGTATACAATATTTTGTTGTATCTCTTTGATGGTGTATGATTGATAGTGATAATCTAAACATAAACGTAAAGACACGGCGTAGCAGCCGTTCAACCAGCAGTAATATCAAATATATCATGTTATATCAAAAATATCGCTACCACATACGACTTTCTTTTGGCGGGCTAAACACGCAATTCACTTGTTCTTACGTTCGTCGCGGACGCGTATGCTTTACGCTTTGAGGGTCGTGGCCCGGGGTAAAACTTTGTTGTCAATAAAACTGACACTTATAATGCATTGTTCATACATATCTACAGTATAATTAAGTTACGGATAATGAAGTATCGTTTTACGATTTAAGTTTCTTTTTAATATAACAACATAAGTAAGTAATAAGTCGAGCACTTGTTCACTTTCTTTAGAAACACTAAATTAAATCATTTAAATAGACAACTGTTATAACTTACACTCAGACAATGAGTTATCTATAAAATATTGCCCGGCTAGACACTGAATAATATTTATGAGTGTTCTGAACAAGCTGGAATAGTTTCTACTTAGAATCGTGCATACACCTCCAACGCCAAAAAATGCAAAATAGTTATACTTGGGAATCGTGGTTCATTATTATAACGTGGTTCATAATTATATTCGATATATAAGAACTTCTTATGTTTGTCTTGTATGCTTATCCAAATAGATAACTAAATGGATTTTTAGGATTCTATAGTTCATAGAGGTATATAATTATTAATTATGTATATTTATCTAGACAACTAAGTGGTAAAATATGGTACAGGTAAATAGTTGTTTAAAGTCGTAAAAAAAATTATATACTTATCAATAACAATTAAAGTGGGGTTGGTAGACGTAGACACCTCGTCTTTCTTGCGGATGATTAAAAATTAAAACCATTAGGTATTCGATTCTGCTACTGAAATCAAGTAGGGTTTTAAAAAATTATCACTCTTTTCACATTTGCAAAGTAAAAATGTAACGTTAGCTAATCGTGTTTGGTACTTGAAACAATTGCGATTTATGTGTAAAATTTTTGACGGCCTCCGTGGCGCAGTGGTAAGCGCGGTGGATTTACAAGACGGAGGTCCTGGGTTCGATCCCCAGCTGGGCTGATTGAAGTTTACTTAATTGGTCCAGATCTGGCTGGTGGGAGGCTTTGGCAGTGGCTAGTTACCACCATACCGACAAAGACGTACCGCCAAGCGATTTAGCGTTCCGGCACGATGTAGTGTAGAAACCGAAAGGAGTGTGGATTTTTATCCTTCTCCTAACAAGTTAGCCCGCTTCCATCTTAGATTGCATCATCACTTACCATCAGGTGAGATTGTAATCAAGGGCTAACAAAAAAAAAATCAAGATTATCGGTATTATGGTTTATTCTGAACAGGTAATGCACAGCGTAGCAGAACAATTCTCGAATTCATGAATATTTAATAACAAACCAGCTTATATTATTCTTGGTGTGACTTTCGACTGCCAATATTCATAAATTATGTTAAAAAGGAACTTGATATCTTGTTTTGTGCATTATATCGAGCTAACTCTCTACGATATTAATATAATAATAGTTTTCTCATTTTATTATTATATTATTCAGAATTTAAGACTCTCGCCGAAAAAAGATTTTAATCAAGTATTATGCAATATACATATTATACTCAAAGAGAAGTGATAGCCCAGTGGATATGACCTCTGCCTCCGATTCCGGAGGCAGAGTTGTTCGAATCCCGTCCGGGACATGCACCTCCAACTTTTCAGTTTTTTAAAGAAATTAGATATGTGTCTCAATCGGTGAAGGAAAACATCGTGAGGAAACCTGCATACCAGAGACCTATCTTCATTCTCTGCGTGTGTGAAGTCTGCCAATCCGCATTGGGCCAGCGTGGTGGACTATTGGCCTAACCCCTCATATTCTGAGAGGAGACTCGAGCTCAGCAGTGAGCCGAATATGGGTTGATGACGACGACGATATTATACATTAAAAATCAAAACTTACAAATGGCATTGGTAGTTCAAACTGCTCATATTTTTTAATTTTTTAAAAATATTTACAAATAATTAACATTTTATTATTTAACATTACTGCACTAAGTTTTGTATTACAGTATAAGAATAGCTATGTAGGTAAATTACCAGTTACATCTATTACCACCATACCTACCTGTCTGAGGTAGATACCTTCAAAAAGCCTCCATTAAGAATTCGCTTCGCTGTGTAAAAACTTAACAGTCGTAATATCCTCCAGCTATTCCGTCATCCGCTACCGTAGTTTTTGTTTTCGGTTACTCAGAAATAGCTGATGTATTTTAGGCGGAAATTAATTAACTTAAAATTAATGTGTAAAACATAGCACTAATATTAATTTTAACTGTTTACTCTAACAGTAGTCAATATGTCTACCGTTAAGTCGCTTTTACACAGTCCGACACGACATGACGTCGACGTCAATACAAACTTGCCGACTATAGAAAATACTATAGTGTTTTTCAGATAGCATGGGTACGGTGACAGTTCGTTACACTCTTGAAAGTTTGCCGCTATTCACGATAATAGTACGTATTATGAACGTCATAAGGCAACTGTCACCGTACCCATGCTATATGAAAACCACTTTAATAATATACTCATACATTAAGTAAGTAACTAATAAACAAATATTTAACGTTTAGAAACTTTTACACCGACCAGCTAGTCTATTTACTAATTTGGTCTTTATTTTAATTTAATAGATTGTTGACATATTAAAATTACCATCAAATCAGCTGAGAAATGTCTACCTGCTGTATGATATGCAACGGATGACCATTGTTACATAGAATCTCAATGTCGTATATGTCAGATTTAAACAACATACGTCTAATTTAGCAAATAAGCCTGCTGCACGATATCATTGAACAGGTTTTTGTTGACGACAGTTTGTACCGCTGCTGGTTAGAGCGTACTAGGAAGCGTGATAGCATAGATGTAATATGTCAGTTCAATGAACCGACTTATTACTTCTATATTACGGATATCCCTTATTTGTTTTAACGCGGTAATGTAATAATAATATTATAATAGAACGATAAACCGACCGAAACCTAGACCTGCTGGATTATGTATCTATCTCGGGGTACCATTCAAAGTCGTTTATCATCGTATTTTCGTCTTTCGTATATCTGTAAGCCTTGACCTTGAGTATTTTTACGATCATCTAACGTGATTATTTCAACGAAATTACGTAGGTTTTATCTACTTAAATATAAAAAAAACAAACACGAAAGGGAAGAAGAATAAAAAAATTTCAAATGAATATTAATCAGGCGAAAGTTTGTGTGTGTGCTTGTTCCTCCTTTACGCTGCGGCTACTAAAGCGATTTGGCTGAAATTTGGACTGGAAATAGATTTCACTCTGAATTAACACACTTTTTATCCCGGAAAAATCCATAGTTCCCGTGGGATTTGTAAATAACTGAATTCCACGCGGATGAAGTCGCGGGCGTCCGCTAGTGTAATATTAAATAAATTAATAAATCCCCAGAGTAGGTATTTAAAATTAGTATCTGACACTTCAGACACGATATTATCGTTATTATTTTCGCAATCGTGTCGGTGTCTGTAAACGACTTTGCTATACGATAACATTAAATTCTAAACATAGCATATTACACTTGCTCTCAATACACTCGAATGGAACCTGCGCCTGCGCACTACGCGTTGACCAATACCAATAATATTGATGGGGTCCATGATGTAATTGAATGAGATTATGTTACATATCGTACGTGCCACTTTATATGTATATTTAATAATACAAATTTATATTTATAATTGGGCTATATTAAAAAGCAGTCGGTATTTTTTAATGATCGTTTAGCATCTGTGACTCGAGTTGGTCACTTTAATGGAGATCTGCTGGCCTATTCACTATTTTGGTCTTTATTATCAACCTATTAAAATAAACCAACTATAAGATATCCACCAGTAGGCACCGGATTTCATTTGTTACATACGAGTATAATATCAATTAGTATACGTTAAAGATAGAGAATTAGATTTGGAACAACTACCTATATTGTTTGCTCAACAATAAGGATATCATAACTTAATACTTAATTATAAGGAACAAACTATTATAATTACGAGTATATAGATACTTTACAAAATATTTGTTGTGTAACAACATGACAAACATTCTCTTCTTAGAATATTAATAATAATAATTTTAAAAAGTTTTAATAGTTTAATTAAATAAAATCTTATTAGGTGCCATTGAAGTGGGTGTCGAGCACGGACTTTCATTTAAGTAGACACCGTTTGCTGTAGTAGTAATAGTACCTATAATCCAACCGGGTCAAAGTTTTGTTAGTTTTGCTAAGTAATTCAAGAAATTTTTGAATTAAAAAATTTCAATTAAAAAAAAACGTCATAGTATGTCGATTTTTCGGTTTATTTTACAATATTGTTAGTAAGTAATAATAAATTAAAGCATTTTTACAGTTTTTTTGAGTAATTTGAAACCATGAAAGTTTCAAACGCGCCTGACAAGAAACTCAGCAAGATTTTTTTCATTATCTCTTTCAATTATTATTTAGAAGTATATTTACATCATTTGTGATGATATGTAGAATAAAAAATCGATCTTAACATTGAACGAAACACAATAATCGGACGCAATATAAATAAGTAACGCGGTAAATCTTGTATTACTTAAGTTTTCTATAGCAGTGTACTCAACATTTTAGGCACACTTTTATAGTGCGGTATCAAGTTAAATATTGGTCCGTGGTATCGTGTATTTGAGTTGTTTCTCCACGTTTTGAGGCCAAGGCTTATCTGCGTGGATTGGTTATCATTCTTATTAGTAAACTTTGTAAGCGACTTACACAATCGTGGCCACCGTATATGGGAAAAACAACATAGACAATGACTTGTAATACATTGTTTGAGTATGTTTATAGGTGCTTTAGTTAGATATTTTACGTTTTGTGATAGAACTAGTGCTTTCTCTTAAACAAATACATATTCACATGGAAATTACTAGCGCCAAGCTTATTTCTACTGCCAGGCGGCATCGCTGCGTTGCTGTCAAGAGTATGTTCCACTAAAATAAGGCATTTAAAATCAGAGGGATTGTTCGTAAAGCTAATTTTAGTTAATTAATTAAATAAGTTAATGGAAGACTACCGAACCACACCGGCACACCTAGTTCCCGTAGGAATATGGGTACAAAATATAGCCTATGCTACTCGCTGATAAATGTAGAAAAAGAAGAAATATACTTTATTGTACATTAAAACAAAAATAAACAATAACTTATAATAACCCTTAGAAACTAATGTACAAATGGCGGTCTTATCGTTAAAGAGCGATCTCTTCCAGACAACCACTGTGGAAGAGAAAAAAATTAAAAACGTATGCACCGATTCTGTAATGTAACTTTCAATTATTAAGGTTGCCTGGAAGAGATCGCTACTAAGCGATAAGGCCGCCTTTTGTATTCTACTTTTTCTTGTGTTTCTGTCTTGCTTGTTTTCTTTTATTTTTGTGGTGTACAAATAAAGTGTATTAAATAAAAAAAAAATAAAAATGAAAGATTTTGCGAATAACTCAGGTGGGCTCTCTTCTTGCCTCGTTTACCTACTCCTGGATATAGGTGTCCTGTAAAGTAGTTGATACCTCACTAATATACCTACCTAAAAGTATAAAAATATAGTTTTAAATATTTTAGTACAAAAAATATTTCCTTTTGGGCAGTCCAAAAAATTAATCACTCGTAAGCAAGAATTTTTTATTAGAGATATGTCACTAGCGCGTCAAAACTGAGGCAAAGAAAAGCGGCTAATTGTCTTAATTTCATTGAGTAGCATAGTAAGTAAACAACGAAAGTTATTTACTTAAATAAATAATACCTAAATATTGTATACAATGTCGAGTTGTGTGTTCAGGAATTGTAAAAACTGTATAAACATAAATACATATATAATGGTATTAAAAATAAAGCTGTGCATGTGTGCACTTAATGGAGTCGCTAAATTCAGACACTTTTTGCGGTGATTTTGTAGGCACGTAACATATCTATTGTATAAAAAATGTTTGCTCATAAGTAGGTAACCACACACAAATTATTTAGTCAATTTTAAAAAGTTAGACTCAAGAATTGAATTCTTTGAAAAACTAGTTTCAATGCGCCTATAGCAATCTACAAGCAATATGAACGATTTGAATTTAAATAAAAAAAATGTCAATGTATCAATGTGGCAAGCAAGTTTACAGGTCCTATTCAATATAAGATAAGAAACGAACAAACAAACGAACACACATTTATGAATATGAATTTGTGCCATTATCATTTCCGTGGTTTTTGCTAAATTGAAAAAAAAAACCTCTACATTTAAGGGTTGGAATTTGCTAATAATTATGACTATAACAAATTTCAACATGAAAAATCTAGATCTAATTAAGTAACTGAAATATGAAAAGCTCTCGCTTAAGAGGAAAGGAAAAGGAAATACCTATTAGATACGGCTACTCAGCTACAATGAGCTTAAAACAATTGAATTAAAAAAAAAAAAACAATGTGCCACTGTGCTGTTCTCTAGTTCGATGACCGTGGCACAGATACTCACTGACAGTTGAGATCAATGAAAACCATACCGAATGTGTCAGCGATGACGAAACAGTAGCCAAGTTTTTTGTAACATGAGAATCTTTAAGTGAAATAAATTCTCAAGTAAATTGAATTAGACGTTTTTATTACCTGCAGATAAAATCTTATGTGAAAAATATGACAATCTTTAAATCATGAAGACAATACGTTCATACAAAGTTCATACACATTCGTATTATTGTGAAGATTTGAAATTATCATATAATCTCAAAATTATAATTTATAATAAACAATTATGGCCATATGCCAATATGACCCACACACTCCTAAAATTTTCGTCCTAAGTATGCTCAGAGGACATACCTACTCGTATATATACCATAATTGTTTATTATAAATTATTATTTAAGATTTTATGATAATTTAAAATCTTCACAATAATACGAATGTGTATGAACTTTATATGAACGTATTGTTGCGATGCCGGATCATCCGGGTATGGGCCTCTTGCTTGATTTGCCCGTGTACCAAAATATTTATGTATTTATGCCACTGTCATTGTAATGGTAATGTCATTGTAGCACGAGTGATACAATAGACGGCGCTAGTTCTACAATCTCTATTTACGTGCAGTGGCATACAATACTTGCAAATTTTCTACGATGATAAAAGAAAAAAATAATTAACAAAACTTGGTAAATAATACACAGGGTGTCCCGTAAATACGACATACTCTACAGGGAGATAACACCAAGGTCTACTAAAATAACGCAATATATGTATGTTAGCCGAAATTTTACGGTTTACGAGTTGTATTGATTTTTGAACAAAACACAATATAAAATTCATGAAATAAGAGACAATAAATTATTGCTTAATTTAAATCTGGCAACCCTATTACAAGCGCTTACGTACCGAGTCCCCGCCTGCAATAGAACAGCCCTACAGATATGACCCATAATTTAATTAACAACTGCTATTTATGGTCTAAATTGTGTCCGTTTCAACGGTAGGACTTTCAATAAAATATTTTAGTATTTTATGTAAAAATGTTTCTTTGCCTAGTATATGTAATTATCATCAGCCTTTTTTTAAAGGAATATTTTAAAACTGATCCAGGACTCGGAACTTTATTATTTGAGGCAGCACAGGTTAACCAATGGACCAACGAAGATCTGTAACTACATTTTAATTGGTTAATTAAATTAACTTTGTTCGTCACACACTTTTTATTTGTATACTGTGTAACTTACTTTGGTTTCACAACTGTGGAAGAAAGTGATTACCATAATACAGGGAATCCTAGTGTGGAGATCACAGACCTATGTTAAATATTGTCATGTATTTACTTACGTTATATTTTGTCACTAATTGTTACTTGTTGTGATAGCCCAGTGGATATGACCTCTGCGTCCGATTCCGGAGGGTGTGGGTTCGAATCCGGTCCGAGGCATGCACCTCCAACTTTTCAGTTGTGTGCATTTTAAGAAATTAAATATCACGTGTCTCAAACGGTGAAGGAAAACATCGTGAGGAAACCTGCATACCAGAGAATTTTCTTAATTCTCTGAGTGTGTGAAGTCTGCCAATCCGCATTGGGCCAGCGTGGTGGACTATTGGCCTAACCCCTCTCATTCTGAGAGGAGACTCGAGCTCAACAGTGAGCCGAATATGGGTTGATGACGACGAATTGTTACTTTGTTATTCTATCCAATACTCATTAATGGCTCAATACGAGTAGATAATATTCTAGTAAAAACTGTAACTTTCCTAATGACTTTGATAGTTTATTAATGACAAAAAAAGATATGAGATTTTTTAATATTATCTTACCTACCGCACCGACATTTAATACAAACATTTACATATTATGCATAACATAAATAAGTATATAATATGTTATAGAATACACCACATTTTTTGCACTCGCATTTAAATTGACTTATTTTAAGATATGCTTTTTTATTTAAGCTGCATAATATATTACCAATCCAATGAGATAAGTACTAGAGTTTCCTCAATTAATTTTTATATGTCTTTGTGAAATTATCTCTCATGATCTTGAAATAATATAAAAAACATTTGATATTCAAATTAGTTGTTGGTTAATGTTATGTAATATTTTTCATCTAGAACATTTGATGTCATGAATATTTAAATCGTTTAAAATACATTATACATACCTGCCCGAACCAGACTTATTTAAAGGCTTGGACACTTCGAAATAAGTTTAGTTTTATTAGGACGGCTAAGCTGTCGGTTTATTTTGTACATTGATTATTATTGAATGACTATGAGTGAAGTGAATAGTGATGGAACTAAAAATAGAACAAAGCACAAGCAATCAGATGTTATGTGTTGGAATTGTTTTAAATCTGAGGGCAGTGATGATGAGCCAACAGACATAGAGCCAGTACCTTTGTCTAAAGTACGTGAAGAACACAGGAAAAAATTAAAAGTGTACTCCTTTTTAGCGTCAGAATTATCGAAGCCTAAAGCAGTTTCCCTTAAACAGAAAATATCGGAACCCTATAAAATTGGAAAAGAAATTGATACTGAAATTTCAAAACATCAGTCAAATTCGGAAGATTTTGATAAAGAAGTTTTTTCAGACAACATTCAAAATGGGACATTATCACCTCAGGAACAAAATATTTCACATAATAAATCAATTACTCCAGAATTGCAAATAATTACGTCTAAATCAAATAAATCATTACTAAGTAATAAAGAAAAAGAAATCACTGAAAGTATTATAGAAACGACAAAACGAAAAATTTTGGTACAAGACTCTCCTTCGTTGATTTCACAAAAAAATATTTTACATCACCATGATCCAACTAATGAACAAAGTAACCGTGTCGATCGGAAGGTAAAAACTGAACAGTTGAAATGTTTTGAATCGCCTAGTGGGTTGAGCGTAACCAAAAATGATTTCAAAGAATATATTTCACCTGTAAAAAAAGAAAAGGCATTTGAATCACATACAAGCGAGCAATTAAAATCAATCATAGAAATCCCATCCCCTGAGGTAAATAAAGAATTAAGTGGCAGAAATAATTTTGATGAAATCAATAAACAAACAGATCTACCTAAAATAACTACTTCACGAGTTGAATTTACGAACATAAATACCGTTTCAAAAATACCAGTGCTAAAACATTCTCCTGTAATGTGTCAAAAAACTAAAGTAAAAGATAACTTAAATGTTACAAGTGGTGATTTGAATGAGTCAAAAGCTAAATCAGTGCTTAAAAGTATTAATGAAGTTGATAGACCTTCTGAAATAATATTAGAACATAAAAATGAAAACTTTACAGACGGTGACAAAATAATACATAAGGTCGAAATTGTTACATCAACTCCTAAAAAGAAGTATGTAGCCAATAATATAAATGATGGTAAAGCTGATCTAAAATTTTATGAAACAAAAGAAGAGCCTAATAGTGACAAAATTGACAACGCGAGTTCTAATGGATCTGAATCTGGGTATACAGGATCCTTAGCAACAGTTCAAGAATTTGTTATTGATGAAGCTCACGAGGAAAGGAAAGAAGTTGAAGAAGTAAAAAATAAAGATGATGATATAGAAAAGCTGACTTCATCTCTATCTTCTCTTAATATTGTTGCAAAAAAACCTATAATGCACTCATCATCATTATCATCTGATATTCACAAATTAGGAAGGAAACTACCAACTAAAACTACGAAATGGAGTACACTCTCGATGGTGCCTAGATCAGTCAGTTTTGAAGGTATCTAAAATTTGTTAGTTTATTTTGTGTGTTAATTTAAATAAAAGTTAATTGTTTAATTTCTATTTGATAGTATTTTTGTATTTAAAATATTAAATTACTGATGGTCGTCCTTGTGTAATGAACAATTCGTACATGGGACCTACTTAATGAGTCAGATTTTAAATTGACTCCAGTATTAGCCTACTGAGTGAGCAGTTCATTATTTATTGTAGCAAAAAGTATCGCCATTGCTGTACGTAACAGGAAACAATCATACCACGCAGGATGCGATAATATTTGGATTAATTGTTTCACTAACAAAACGAATTATTTAGTTTAGTTTCATGGCAGTGGTGGACAGTCCACTTTGTTTTTGTGTATAATATGACAGCTTTAGTAAGTTTAGAGAGTAAATCGCGTTACCAATCCTTTGGAAGCGTTAATACTAATGATGAATCTGTGTCACAATATCAACCTGTTAATATTTACAGTGTGAATTCCAGTGGCTTTGAAGAAATAGAAAAAAGATCCGCTCTCAGTATGTTGCGTCGTTGGTGTTGTTTTTGTTGTGTTGCGACATCTGATGACGTCCATGATTCCGTACTGGATGATCCCAGTTCATCACTAGCAGGCCATGTTGGACGTAGTTATACTTTAAATAAAGAAGATAACAAACCAGTAAAACAGACACCAACTACTATTATGACTAGAGCTATTGACAATGATTGCATAAGCAAAGTGACTGACAATGATTCCATAAAATCTACAACTACGCTTTTGCTGACCAGCGAACAAGAAGCTAGTTCCATTAGCCTTTACAAAATAAAGGTGAAAAGGCAAAATTCATGTGACCCGCCATGTGACTCAGGGAATAATAGTCGAAGCAGCACTCTTAAAACTGGTGAGAAAGTGTCATTCATTCGTGAGATCCTGACGTGTCGGGACACGTTTCTGCGTTCACTGGAATGGTGTGACAACTCCCTGACACGGGGCAAAAAGTATCGCTACATAAAACGCGACGATTGGCTAGAACTAGAAAACGGTACCCAGAAATCTATACTGATTTCGTGGAGCACTGATCACTTGTATTTTACTTACACTGTTCTCTATTGTTCTCGCCTTTTCACTTCACTTGGTTTCTTTTTTCCGACGAACATTTAATCCACAGAAACTTAGCACTCGGTTAAGACCACAATTTCGCATAAAATTAACCACATTTGTAATGCACCACACTCGTACAATGAAGATACTTTACCTAATGTTTAAGGAATCATGAAAATTTTCCATTGACATTGAGTAAATTGTTTTTAAATCTATTTTTTTTTTTACAGATGAGGTGTACATATCAGAAGCGGTATCGCCAGGCCATGCTACGTTACCGCGACGGTCAAACTCCCCCTTGCCTCATGAACGTGATATGGACCGAGACAGATTCCCCATCAATAGGAGTGGACTGCAGGTAAGGAGATTAAACACACTTATTCATGAAGAAAATGATAAATCTTCTTCAGTCTAATTAGTATACCTCGTTTCACCAACTTCTTTCAACTTTCGAAGTTAGTGATATTGCTGGAATTTCCTTTAAAAATATTCCAATTAGGATCTGACTTGACATCTCTTCGATCTTAACTGATTCAGTAGCTTAAACTAATGAAAAAATAGCTATCTATAAGTAGTCCATGTGTCAAAAATCAGTTCACTATCTTAAACAAATGTAAAACATAACTATCTACGAGCAGTCCATGTGTCAAAAATCAGTTCAGTAGCTTAAACTAATGAAAACATAGCTAACTATGAGTAGTCCATGTGTCAAAAATTAGTTCAGTAGCTTAAACTAATGAAAATCATAGCTATCTACGAGTAGTCCATGTGTCAAATATCAGTTCAGTAGCTTAAACTAATGAAAAACATAGCTATCTTCGAGTAGTCCATGTGTCAAAAATCGTTTTCCATCTATTGTGATCACCATTAACTAGATCTTCTGTCAAATTCTGTTTACCACTAGGTACAACAGGTATGTTTGTCTTGGTTTTACAGACAGGCATAATGTCAGCGTGCACTGCGTTTATAACTGGGGTAAGCACTAAACAGGGATGATGACAGGACTGAGAAAGAGACAGATGATTTAAAACTTTATAATCCTACTCGATTACGGCCTACGGGCACAATTGTTTTTCTGGGTAAGCTCTGTTTATTTGCATCTATGGTATTCACCATTATATATTGTAGAAAAGACCTGTACTGGATCCAGGATCCATGGAACTTTTTTACAATTGATTTCTATCAAGTTAATAATTTTTCGTAAGTCTTGATAAGATGTCCAACTATTTTTATTTTTTAAAATTCTCATCAAATCATCATCATACTTATCTGTATTAGTACCAAAGATGCGCAAATATGGTTACCAAGTTCGAATCTAATCGAACGTCAAGGTTGTTCATTCAGGAACTATTGGTTCTTATATGGACTAGTTGACACTTTTTTTAAATAGTCTGAAATAGTTCATTATCGTTCTACTAGATAGAATTTTTTTTTTTTCATAATTTTGTTGATATGATTACAAATAAATTTTAGTTTTTAAATATGTTTTTGAAAATACGAACCAAAACTCCTGTCGGCCATGATGGTAAACACTCATATTTCAACTGTTTCATGACGTCACTATAACAAATCCCTTACAAACGGAGCGTTTGACAAAAATATTAGCTATCAGTTTAGTTTGACGTTTAGTACATCAAGTAACACTGTGACGTCACAAAATGGACGACTGCGTTTTTGACGTTTGGAAAAAAATACATGATTTTTAAAGTAAGTTTTATAAGAAATCCTTAACTTTTATTAATTATTATCGATATATTTCGGACCCCTTAAAACACGCACTATGCGAAATTAATATTGTTTATAATAAATTTGATATGAGTCAACTACCCTATTTATCGACCAAGATTTTACCCACACTCAACTTTTCCTGTTAGGTCCTGTTACATACTTCTTCTTCAACAGGACAAGTTATATAGAAGCTTGTAAATAATGCAAAACTATGGATGCGAATACCTATAAGTAGACATCATTGTGCGTTATTTCCAAGTCACCAGAGTGGAAAGAACGGATAAGTTGAACGTTTTATCCGCTTCGGTGTTTGTTTGTATAACTGTAAAGTTCGAAACAAGTATTGTTTCGGAGGCCGCGCTCGCGATTGTATTGTTACCAGTAGGTACATTGTCATGGCAATTGCAACATGCCCTTGCGAACATTTGGAATTAGCTAAATATTTTGACAGCCTCCGTGGCGCAGTGGTATGCGCGGTGGATTTTCAAAATGGGCAGATTAAGATTTTCTTAATTGGTCCAGGTCTGGCTGGTGGGAGGCTTTTGTCATGGCTAGTTACCACCCTACCGGCAACGACGTACCGCCAAACGATTTAACGTTCCGGTACTATGCCGTGTAGAAACCGAAAGGGGTGTGGATTTTCATCCTTCTCCTAACAAGTTAGCCCGCTTCCATCTTAGACAGCATCGTCACTTACCATCAGGTGAGATTGTTGTCAAGGGCTAACTTGTAAATAATATAAAAATAAAATCATTTGGATAATGAGCTAGCAGACGCCCGCGTTTTTGTTTTTTCCTCCCTTAGGGTGAATCGTTATATAAAGTAGCCTTTGTGCTCACATTTATCTTTGTACAAATTTCATCAACTTACTTTCGCATTTAAAAAAATTAAAATGTTGAATATTACCGGAATACTGTTCCTAATGAAATGCCGGTTTCTATTAAATATTCTTTCGAACTTCACTTGAAGGTATAAATGTTTTGCAAACTTACAGGAGTTACGGTTTTGGAGCTCAGACCCACCAT
This sequence comes from Bicyclus anynana, assembly GCF_947172395.1. Taxonomy (NCBI): domain Eukaryota; kingdom Metazoa; phylum Arthropoda; class Insecta; order Lepidoptera; family Nymphalidae; genus Bicyclus; species Bicyclus anynana. The sequence continues at coordinate 9,787,159 of NC_069094.1, read as the reverse complement.
GTTGCTCCAATGTTGGTTAGCGGGGTTAAGGGGGATAATGTTTGGATCTTTAAGGATCACTATCAGATGCCCGGAGTCCGGACTGACGCCTCAAGGGAATCACTGAGTCGCTTAGGAGTTTATATCAATAGCTAGCGGACACCCGCTACTTCGTCTACCCTAGACCTCCTTAATCTGGCTCCCTTGCAAAATCCACTCTTAGCGGGAGTCTACTAACTGTAAACTACCTCCTTGCCAAATTTCATCTTTGTACGTCTAGTGGTTTCCGAGATTTTGTGATGAATGACCTTTCACATTTATATATTAATCTATAGAACCCAAAGCCTACTTCATAATGCCTAGCCTTACTATACTAAAGCCATACTCGAGGAGTACTGTTTACTAACAAACTATTTAGAAATGAGGGTAGAAAACGCATGTCATTTCATAACTTTTTTATTTTAAATTATGTATTGTTGTTTTGTAAAATATTATTCAAAATATAGTAACTATATCTAATTGTTTTAAGCTTATTAATCATATTTATTTTCATTAATTTAAGAACAAGCTAATTATTATTATTATTAGGTGTGAAATGACTAGCGATTTATACCCTCATTTTTAATTTGTTTTTTGGTAAACAGTCCTCAAGTATGGCTTTAGTATAGATACTATGTATTACACTGAGGCAATTAAATGTCATTTCCGTCCGTTAGTAAGTAAGCTTTTAAAATCGCCTGAAGATATCAATGGATGTAACATCATCTTAGCTAGAGTATGTGAAATGATGTAACATAATTCCCCCATACGATTAGAGTGGGCAGACTCAATAAAATGTATTCAATGCCATATGTGGTTTTCTGACCCGTTTCACATGCACGGGCGCCGCCATTGCTTGAGGTGAAATCGTATAAAGTGATTTTATACATACTCGTAAATATATCACATTGAACGTCGTAATGTTTAATCCGTGTCTAACAATTTTCCTAATCCATATAAATTATTTGTATTTTTAGTTGGTAGGTTTTTAAACTTTTATACTCGACTTTACACAATTGCTTGTGTAGTGTACATAAAGCGAAAGACGTGACATGAAAATATAACGTCATCAGACATGACGACATACTATCTGGGGACACGGCAGTGGCCACAACCAAGTCGAGCAAAAAAGAGACCGTACCTTTCTTTTCTCGAAGCAATTTTTTGCCCCTATAACTTTGTTGTGGATGAAACTAGAAGCCTGTATTTTCAGTAACCAAGCAGGCATTGTATCGACACGGTATATTCGTCTTTGAATTCCAGACTATAATATTATAGTCTGGAATTCATACCTAATGTACCTAATGCCATCAAAACAAAACTTGTAAAAATACAAGGTCTCGCAATTCAGTTCTATATTATCGTAAAAAGTTGTGAGATCCATGTAATACCAATGTGGTTACTTTATTCAGTCCCGTAATAACTTAAGACAGGACCTTCTGTCTTAAGTTATTACGGAATTAGCTAACCTAACAATATTCTTAGTCGTATAGTGACCAATATCAATATAAGTTTTTATAATTTAAGTTGAATAGATTAACTACAGATACACTAGACAGACTAACTTTTACTAATTCTTAAAGTGCAAATCGGTTCAAATTGAATGAAATTTGAAATATACCGTGTCGATAACAAAAATATCACCTTCACCTTGGCGCTCAATACGTAATTTTCCTCGTATATGTGTACCAAGTTTCATTTAATTCCGAGCTTAAGTATCCAAAATTTTACACTTATGATTAACTAGCCTAGTAACTAGTTCCCTTTCCCGTGAGATTACAGGGATAAGATATATCCTATGACACAAATAATGCGGCTTTCTAGTTGCTAGTGGTAGAAGAATTTTCAAAATCGGTTTAGTAGACCCAGAGATTAGCTAAACTACCACAAACTTTACCTAATTAGACTAGAGTATGTAAAGGTACGTATAATAATGTCTGGGACCGATGAGTTAACGTAAGAGGCACAAGACCCGAAAATCTAGTTATACGAGTAAAATTACGTATTGAGCGCCAAGGTGAAGGTGATATTTTTGTTATCGGCCAGACAAGACAAGGACATCCTCAAAGTCACAACAAACTTATCGCCATGATGTAAAGGAAATTGAGCAAGACACGAGTATACGTGGCAAATTTGGTAGACCTTGCTTAATTGGTCTCATTATTAAACTGTACGTAGCGATTAAATCAACCCATATTCGGCTCACTATTGAGCTCGAGTCTCCTCTCAGAATTAGAGGGGTTAGGTCTTAGTTCACCACGCTATAGCCCAATGCGGATTGGTAGATTTCACACATGTACGGAATTAAAAAAATTCTCAGGTACGCAGTCTCGTTTTTCCTTTACCGTTTGAGACAAGTGATATTTAACTTCTTAAAATGCACATAACTGAAAGTTGGATGCCTTGGACTTGATTCGAACCTACGCCCTCGGAATCGAAGGCAGAGGTCATATCCATTGGGCTATCACGTCTACTCACCAAGTAAATAGAGAGATGAATATCTTAGCATTCCATGGATTCAGTGTCATGTGTGGCAGAGAGAAAAACAGGGAGTACAGCCTTTGACTTATGACCCGGGTGTACATTGGCAGTGATTGGATTCATAACATGTTAACCCTCTTCTCGGTTAGTGTTGTTTTTTTAAGTTTAAGTGATAACGAGAAACAAAAAAAATAACAAAATGCACAAAGGCGATCTTATTGTTCATAACGATGGTTTTTAACTAGCCTGCATTATGTGTACGTACCTGCTAGAAGCGAAGAAGGAAAGTGAGTTATTTTCCCATCTGCTGGCTCATCATTTGGCCCGAAATACCTATAATTACAATTGTCCTTAATTAAAATCGTTTTTGCTCTTAGTTATTTTCGACTATGTATCTGATGTTGATAAGGAATACGGAAGACGTGCGAGTATGTGTAAGAAACGAGGAAACCAGTCGTTTATTACGCTTGTAAGGGACATCAACTATTTTGGTACTAGGTAAATTGAATTAATGTAGATATCATAAAATTAAAAAGATTCCGTTTGAAAACAAGTCTACTAAGATTTTGTCTTATTTGTTAGTAATCTTGAAGGTCAACTATAAATAAATAAAAGTAGATAGGCAATTTAAATTCTTATAAGTACTTATTCAAGTTAAACTGCCTCGTTTGGTTATTAGTCTTGAAGTCCGATCGGGCTATAGATTGCTGATTTTTTCTTTCTTCCAAGAAAGTCTCAGTGGCAGCTCTGAGTTGTTGAGAGTCTTCCGTTACAGGAATAGCATGACTCTGATAATGACAGCATTATCATTTGTATCACCTGATATTGATCATTACACAGTCAAAAATTAACAAGCTAAGTTTGCCAACCTGCATTGGAATAGCGTGATAGGTTTAGGTCTAAGCCTAGGTCCTGCAGCAAACCATTACAAATTGGCTGACCCTGATCTACTCTACTTGCCTGACATAAAATAAGGTATGTCTGGCTAACACAGGCTCCCGTTCTTTTTTTTTAATATTTGCCATATATTTTTTTTATTTTGTTTACAATATGACCAATATTCCCATTCCCCTCCAACTAGACGGGAAAGACTGTGCTAGGAATGGGTGCTACAATAGACCAACGGGGCGGGGATCGAACCACCACTCCTCGGTGATGAGTCCAACCGCTCTTACCGTTGAGCTATTGAGGCTTCTATTTGTATACTATGATAAACTAGCGGACCCTTGCGACTTTGTCCACAAGCGTCCGCTTTGTAGAAAACTAAATTAAGTTTGCCACAAATCCCGTGGGGACCATGGATTTTTCGGGATAAAAAGTAGCCTATAAGTGGCTCCATAATTTCCCCTACCTTCCATTGAAAGTCCCGTTTAAATCGGTTCAGCCGTACCGAAGATTATCACGCACAAACAGAAAGGTAGACAGTCAGACAAAAATTTTAAAAAAAAGCTTGTTTAGTATCGTGTAAATAACAATATCCATTTGAAGAAAAAACAGTTATCTTGAAATCACAGACATCCACTTCCATTTTATTTATGTGTACCTATTGATTTCACTAGGTACAGACAGACACTTTGTTTTTTTATAAATGTATTGATAAATATTCACTATCGCTATTTTTTCACAAGGATTACTGTGATTATGTAAATATGACGTATGTACAAAATGCGATAGGTATATGATAATTAAAACGAATTTTAATGAATATTTATAGTCGTTATTGTGATTATAGCGTCCACTAAACATAATTAAAATAATAGGAAATTGTAGAAGCTCTTGCCCATAAATTCGTTCAGAGGGTATAAATCTATTCTCAATATTATAAAGCGAATTTGTGTGTATGTATGTTTATTTATACTGGCTTATCTCGAAACTACTCGGACTGTAAAAAAAAAATTATATAGATATGGTTGCCAGACTCATGAAAGTGACTTAGTTTATTTAAAATTTAGAGAGGAAGGAGTAGGTTAGAAACTTAGTATGAAAGCCTGTCTTTAAAATTCGAAAGAGCTTTTGCTAGTATAGAAACTATAAGATACAATTAGGACATATGAGTACTCATACTTAAGTTTTATCGTATTCTTTTTACTTGAGCACAATGATTTTATTATTTTAGTCAGCCAAATATCTACATAGAAATAAAATTAATGTGTACGAATATCATTTACATACATAGTTATTTATATGCAGTTATATTTGTCGTTTTTTATACATAGTTATTTATATGCAGTATCGATGCTTACATACATTTTTATTCAAATCCCGATTTGTCATTCAACCAGTTTTATGTGGAACGATTGACATATGTATTATCTGATTAGCACTTCAATCCTACCCTATATAGACAAGACTGAATTATAGTTACAATTAAAATATTTAAACCAACATTATGCCACGGACCGGAATAAAATTATCCATAAATAGGTGTAAATATCCCATTTAAGAGAGACCCGAGACTTCTCACTCGAAAAATCGAACATTGTACAAAGAACTAGCGGCGAGTATTATTTAGAATATTTTATTAGGTACTACGGTGCCCCGTAGTTTCAACCCCGTAGATCAAATTTGTGTGGGATAAAAAGTAACCTACGTGACATACCAGATTATAATCTATATCTGTGTCAAATTTCAGCTATCGAGCCTTAATTTTCTGCGCCCTTTTCTTAATGATTCGTTCTGTAAGAACCTTCTAGAAAGTATTAATATGAATGAAATCGGATAACTTATTTTCAAGTTAAGGCGTGACCAAGTCAAGGGAAATAGGGATTAAGTTTCATACTCGTATTACCAAAATTTCGAGAAATTCAAATTCAAGGTACGAGTTGGTATGAAAAATTGTAGCTATTGCTCGGCTTTGTGCGTTACTTATCGTAAAAGCATTATCGCAGTAACGCCCACTACTAAGGTAGCCATAAATCCGGAATTAGTTAATCCGTTTTATTTTTTGAAACTTTCAAAAATTATTTTTTTTACTACCGATAGTTCATGTTCCGAGCTGTGGATTCTCACCAACAAGTCGTCATTTTCCTATCTCCGGGCTGAAATTTCTTGTTTTTGAAGACAGAACTTGGAATTTTGACAGTGATGTTACAGATATGATTAACAGATATATATATACCTACGGATGTTATAAATATGTGAAGTTTGCGAGTGTGTGAGGTCGTAGAACCGATTTTGTAAACTCTTCTAACACAGAAAGCCACGTTATTTGTGAGTGTCATAGGCTATATTGTATCCCCGTACTCTCAAACGATCGGAAACTACACGTGTGAAACCGCGGGGCGTCTAGAATTATTTTGCATCTAACCAATAAAAGGAATGGCAAAAATGCAGCCTGTCCAATACACAATAACATACTTGCCTCGAATGTATTGTCATTGTACTGCGTGTCATGTGGCAGGAGATAATGTGTAAACAAAAACAGTCCACTCTCATGAGCTCACTGTTTCGACACAATGTACAGGCAGAAACGCATACAAATACGCAATCTACCGTCGCAGTTTGACGCATGCACGATTAGATGCACATCTTAACTACTTAGGTAGGTGGATATTATTTATAAGCTTATTAGTAAACTTTATCTTTTGCTTCTCCACTGCTTAAGTGACCGCCATTTTATGAGTCACTAAACGAAAAAGATGCGCATTCTTGTATATTTCTCAACTATCTACTTTAAACTACCAACACGTCTCGCCTTGATATTGAGTCCCTAATACCACTAACTACATGCCTTACTGTAGGTCTGATCTAATAGAAAACTTATTAAGTACTAGCTGACGTCGCGTTTTCATTCGCTGGTGGTGGTTCTCGTTCCCGTAGGAATATGGCGATAAAATAGCCTATAGCCTTTCTCGATAAATGGGCTATCTAACTAAAACAATTTTTCAAATCGAACCAGTAATTCCTGAGCTTAGCGCGTTCAAACAATCAAACAAACAAACTCTTCAGCCTAATAATATTAGTAGACATTAAAAAAGCTATGTTTTTATTTATTTTTAAACTAATGCAATATTGTTTTAGCAATAAGACAATTATTAGTTCACTGGCATTTGATAGGACCTGTATGCTTCTAGTTTTAAGCTTCTTTTGTACTGTACTTATCACATGATGTATTCGTAGGTACCTACTTAGGTACTAAACTAAAAACTTCTTTTGTTCTTTAGAAATATTACACAATCATGTAATGTACAACAGCTGTTCATTCAGAATTGTTAAATATGAATGCATAAAGACCAAATAACCTTGTAATAAATAACCTGCAATGTCCGGGACTGATTATTATAGATATCATATTTATTTACATTAAAAAATAGTTATTCGAAGGTCCTGAGTAGAGCTAGGAGTCCATTTCTTATAAGGAGGAAGGCGAAATCCTGGCCCCGTGAGCCGTTAAAAATGTTGATGTCTAAAGTATATTTTTTGTCTATTCCAGGCGCGTTCAGAATCCATGGCATCGGTGTACTCTGGCGCCGGCGAAGGTTTACGCGGCAGTGTGACGGTGAAGGGAGAAGTGCAGTTCTCGCTGTTGTACAACTACAGGCTCGGCGCTTTGGAAGTGGGAGTCAAACGGTGTCGAGATCTCGCCCCCATTGACGTCAAAAGAAACCGTTCTGATCCTTATGTCAAGGTGAGTAAGGTTTATTTCAATTATTACATTCATGACTGAAATACCTCATGATGATTGACTAGGATGACTGAATTATTTCAGCGATTTATTAAAAACCTAATCGGTTTTAACACGCCATTGTAATTTTTATAACGCCAAATGCCTACAGCTTAGCAGTAGTACGATCTAATAATTTGCGGGAGACTAACAGGTCAGAATAAACATAATTTTAAATTTTCATTCTATAACTTAAGTTTGTAAACCAAGCGTTCGTCTTTGCCTGGTCGTTAAAGACTTCTTTTTACAAACGTGACAATTTTATCAGACCTTTTGTTCCTTACCAAGATGTTAATAATCTAACATTGATCTTCAATTCGTTTGCAGGTGTACTTGTTGCCAGACAAGTCCAAGGCCGGCAAACGGAAGACAAAGGTGAAGAAGAACACCCTGAACCCCGTGTTCGAGGAGACGCTGAGCTTCGTGCAGCCGCTGGCCTCGCTGTCCGCGCGGACACTGTGGCTGAGCGCCTGGCACGCCGACATGTTCGGCCGCAACGACTTCCTCGGGGAGGTGACGCTGTCGCTGGCCGACGTCGTGTTCGACGACCCCGCGCCCATGTGGTACAAGCTTCACGAGCGGGTAACTACAGCTTTACTGCACAAGTTACAAGTTGACATGATGATTAGTGAATGACGGATGATGACGTCAGGTGGGGCGACTTATTTCCGTAAAGAGTGGGGAGTTAGAGAGGGATAGCCACGACTGGCGATTAAAGGCGCTTTACGTACGGTCTAGCTGATTCTTGTCGTGGCGTTAGATCCGTCCACACCTTTTGTTGGATAATCCTTCATGGGTGATTATGGGATAGGCTGGGAGAGTGTCTTGAGTGGAAACTGTCAAGGGGCCTCTTAAACCTACACACAACGTTCACAAGTGCGTGACTCCACTCAAGGTCATTCTCCGCCATTCTAGGGTCTTATTTTGGTTACAGTTTGATTTGTTAAACAAGTTGTCCTGACAAATGTCGTGAATCATATCACCTTTGTTTGACATTGGTTTTCTTATTTTAGTAATCCACTTCTGACTCTGCTAATATATTAATTGGTATATTAATTGGTCACAGACGGAACAATTCGACGAGCAGCACGGCTCGCGCGGGGACCTGATCGTGGGGCTCAAGTTCGAGCTGAAGGACGCGGCGCGCGGCTCGGGCACGCTGCACGTGCTGGTGAAGGAGGCCAAGAACCTCGTCGCCAACAAACCTAACGGCCTGTGCGATGTCTTTTGTAAAAGGTGACTTTTCTTACCATACCACAATAATAGTCGTATATAGCGGGTTTTTTAGGATTCCCCGACTTACTCGGATTAGGATTCTGGGCTGCTGATATGGAATTCTATTATGATACTAATAATAGACTTGATGTCCCCAACATCAAGTCTATTATTAGTATCATAGTAGGCCCACCCTAGGAAATAATCCTAGATACGGCAATGACCACATTCTATCAGACTTATTCTTATTGAGAAATCTCCCACCGAAAATTGTTACTTTAATGGAGAAGACACTGCAGGGACACTCCGAGATAAGCTATTTTTGTATGCCCTGTCAGGCTATCACGACTTAAGATGGGCGGCACAGGGAGCTTTACCTTTTAATAATGTTAGTATAGGTAGATATTATAAAGATTTGTGATATTAAAAAATTGATAACCTCTTCCTTTTTTTGAAGTTGGTTAAAAGGGTGATCTGTGGTGAAAGAATTTTCAAAATCGGTTAAGTAGATAACCGATTTTGAAAACTCTTTTACCACTAGAAAACGTTATTTGTGGTTATATTTTATCCCCGTATTCTCTGAGAGCGGTAACTACGCGGGTGAAACGGCGGGGCGTCAGTTAGTTAGAGAGTAAAATGGTCACGTTTGTTGTCCCTTGTCACACGACCTTTTTAGTCTGTGCAATAAAAAAATATTCTTTTGTCTATATGCAAAAATAGTTGTTCAAACAAATCTCAATCTTTTATAAAATTCAGTTTTTATTTGGGCTGGCAGAATTTTACAGAATATTTATAGGCGACCCACCCGAAGACTCCCGGCAGATTAAAATAACCTCAATATGTTTCCCACCAGCTACCTCCTCCCGGAGCGCGGGCGGCTCGCGAAGCAGAAGACGGTTGTGGTACGGCGGTCGCTGAACCCGCGCTGGGAGCACACGTTCGTGTACCGCGGCCTCACCATGCAGGAGCTGGCCACGCGCGCGCTCGAGCTCAGCCTGTGGGACCGCGACCGGCTCGCCTCCAACGACTTCATGGGCGCCGTCAGGCTTTCACTGGCCACCGGTGAGTAGTTTTACTCTTATCTACTCTCATAGTGAAGCAGAACACGGTTGTGGTACGGCGACATGAGATTAAAAATACAGTGTGCTGTAGACCACACGACTTCAAAAATAACAAAGCGCCATCTATGAGCCTCAAGCATAACTGCATAGCAACAGGTTCTTTAAATGTCCTAAATGGGATTGTTTCAAAGTTCTCTAAGAACGCCATCTACTGGTGGTTTGAAATAACAAACATTGTTTCACTATGCCTGTAGATGGCAGCACACATCGTCCTATTACAATTTTGTAATTCGTTCATCAACTTACTCCATAAGACAAGTATGCTTATAGAAGTTTTACTTCAATAAAGTAAATTAATTAAATTATAGAATATGAAGACAAATGTTTGAGAGACAGTGCCATAGACAAACTTTGAGAAAAATAGTCGCACAGTAAGCTTTTGAGTGACAAAGCTTGGAGAGATTTAAACAAACAATTTCGCCTACAAATGGGGACTATACCGTTTCAAACAAAAAAAGAATTTTTGAAATCGGTCCAGGCGTCTTTGAGTAATCGATGTACATACATACATAAAAAAAAAAAATAATAATAATACCGACCGAATTGAGAACCTCCTCCTTTTTGAAGTCGGTTAAAATATAGTTTGACTAAACGTTTATGTTAGTCTTAGAAGTACCAGTAATTTAAATCCGAAAATCTTTTTGCATTTCACTGTTTAGGTTTTCTATTTATTTCGAGTTGAAGACTAAAATTTAAATATTGCAACTGTACAAAATGTTCAAAAATTATCGCTTTTAAAATACATAAGAATTGTACTACTTCGACAAGCAGTATTTATATTTAAAATACACTACGAAATAGTCTTACTTAGGAGTCCAATAACAGAAAATAGGATTCCTCGTAAGTCTAGCGTCTTTAAGGTCGAATGACCTCGTACCACACCACAAAGTTTTAGTATGAGGTCAAAAAACCTCGTACCGCACCAGAGGAAAGTACAGAAAGATCAGTGCCGCAGCGAACGTGTTAGGTCATACCTGAATATGTACTTATTGTAAAATGATCACTGTTCATAACAATATTCTTTATTTATAGGTACTTACATGGGCGCACCCGTCAACTGGATGGACAGCGTGGGCAAAGAGATCACCTTGTGGCAGAACATGATGCAGCAACCGAACCTGTGGGTCGAGGGGTCGCTACCGTTGCGACCTCAACTGATAAATTAAAAATATCTACATACTTTACTCTATGTAACAACAGCTTTTAGCATTCCTAACTTTTACTGACGGCAAGGCACACCTGATACAACGGCATGGCATAATTTTTATACAGTGTACATTGATTTTATTCAACGATGATCATTATGATCATTAAAGTTTTTTGTTTACCGGGGCATTGTTTTTGTACTTACCTACGGCTATTTTCATTATAGTTCCGGATAAATTTAACAATAAATAAATTTGTTAGGTACCTATTTACTTTTTATTTGTATTATATATTTAAAATGAGCATTATGTGTAGTTTCTCCATTTTTCTTGTACTTACTCTTTTTCATTCAAACTCCCACGTCTATGAATTATTATGCTACGAGTATGTTGTTAATAATTACATGAAAAATGCCTTGCCGTGCCGCCAGTGATATTATCTTTATGTTATCATTCTGACATTTTACTGTTCCTTATAGTGATTTTGTAGAAACCCATATTTTAAATCAAAAACTGTATTTTTATCAAAGGATTTATATTATTTACTCAGAACAGTACCTTGATGTTTGTTTAGCGCTGGCCTGTTAATGATTCAAATTAAAAAAATAAAATCTGTTATATAAATTGTTTTGGTAATAATATTTTACTCTGTTCATGAGTATTGGTTAATTAATACCCACATTTAAAATACATATTATAGAATTTTACTACTTCGACAAGCAGTATTTATATTTAAAAGACTCTACGAAATAGTCTTATTTAGGAGTCCAGTGACAGAAAATAGGATTCCTATTCACCTTTATTAAGTACATATCTAAATATGTACTTATTTATATGTCTTATTTACATTCTATAACATCATGTGCCAATTACTAGCAATACGAACAAATTGTATGTATATAGGTACGATTTAGTCGTATAGCTGGTCTAGAACTGTGTAAGTTTACAAAATTGTATCTAAACCTAATTTAATTAGTATTAATTGATGTTTGTGAAATCTATCTATGTTTCTTCTTACATTCCAGTATGTGATGTAAATTATTTTTTAAGACTTATCCAATGACAATAATAATTATCCTTATTTTATAAACTGCCTATTAGGTAAGGACTAGATATAGTATAAATTAGGTACGCATTTAAATTTGATTTATTATAATGTACAAAATATTAAGTTTTCATGGGTCCATACTTTCTGCTCATGCATTGTGATTAACTGTTAAAATTGTAATTTATAAGCAATCTATAAAATTATAACATCATTGAAAAATAAATACTTATATTATGTATTCCTGTTACATTACATCGAATTTTACGGATACGTCCATAGTTCGTAGAGTTATTTGATATAAATGTTAAATAACGAAATTAAGATAGTGATAATTAATAGTTATATAAATATATTAGAATTTAGAAGGATATTTTGTAATATTTTTTTTTATAAAATAGGTAAGTGGAAACCGAAAACGATTTTGAATAAAGAATTTTAAAGAGATCTGTAGCCTTTTTATTTCCACAAAATATGACTTATTTAAGCAAACATATACTACTTAGCTAAAAGTAATTATATATATATGCTACTTAGCTAAAAGTAATTCGCCTTTAATTTTACATCAAGTAAACTTTAGTTTTTATTTTAAGATAACTTCTAAGACCTGCATGAAATGCACCTGCAATGATAAATAATTTTGATATGGACAAAATATCCGCCACTGACGCTCATGCACTTCACAAAAATATTTTGTAGTTGTTTGGGGAATCGAACCTACGGCCCTGGATGCAAAAATCACTGCGACTGTCATTACACTATGAAATATAGTCAGCTTGAAGCCTTTGAGATGTGGCTGCACCGTAGAATGTTCCACTTAAGCTGGATGGTGTCTCACTCTTAACACTTGACAGAATGCAGACGACCGAGCATGTTAACACTTTCGCTGCGGCACTGATTTTTATGTAATTTCCTCTGGTGCGGTACGAAGTTTTTTGAACTCATACTAAAACTGTATCTAGTTCGGTACGAGGTCGATCGACCTCGTAACTCTTGAACACGCTAGACGTACAAGGTCAATTGACCTCGTGCCGCAGCGAACTTGATAAAACCATCAAGCAGGTGAAGATCTCAGGACATATTCTGCGACGCGATAGATACTGTTTGCATCAAACCATTATGATGTGCAAGATTGCAGGTAAAAGAGGAGAAGGAAAAGAAGAAGTCCTGGCTGCGAAATATAAAACAGTGAATTGGCATAAAAACAGTCAGAGAAGTTTTCCGCCTAGCCATAGACAAGAAGAAGTATGGGAAGTGGTACGCCGACCTTCAGTAGATAATGGAAAAATATTCTCTAAGAAGAAGAAAGACCCCCAGCCCATGCTCTTACTTCATGTAACAAATTATGAAGTTAGGATTGGTTGCTTTGGAAGACAGCAGGTTTCAAGGGCCCTAAACACTGGGCCAGACCCTCAGCCGTCCAAGGTTAAATCGTAGTCTTTTTATATTTTCCTCCTCCTGGGACTGGGACATTTATTTCTCTGATTATGAGAAACTAGCTGACGCCGAGCGGTTTCAAACACATGGTTTCCGTTCCCGTAGGAATACGGGGATAAAATTTACCTTCCTCGATAAATGGGCTATCTAACACTGAAATAATTTTTCAAATCGAACCAGTAGTTCCTGAGTTTAGTACGTTCAAGCAAACAAACAAAACACTTGTACCACGCAGCTGACGGTCTGGCAGACCGTGAACGGAGACGGATGTCATCCTGTAAAAAATGTCAAAAAAATTCCATTTTTAAACTTGGACAAATTGAAGATCTGGTGCACTAAAACCGGCTACCTTCCAAAGCCATCGCGGTTCTAATTCCAACCTAATTTCAAACTGATCTATGGCAGGAGCACGGGCTGATAAACATGCCTAAAATGAGGTAACTAGGTATGTCTGGCTATCCCAGGCTCTCGGTTTATCAAAACATGCATACATACATACATACATATAAATATTATTTAAGTGTCTGTCTGTGACTGTACAAAATAACTGTATTCTCTCAAGTGCTATAAACGACCCAAACACAAACAAAGTTTTAATTTTTGTCTGTCTGTCTGCTTGTCCGGGCTTTATGACTTACAGTGGAAGATAGAGGAGGTTATTCAGCAACATACAGGCTACTTTTTATCCAGGAAAAATCCATGGTTTTGCGGGATTTGTTACCCGCGTGTAAAGAAGCGGGCGTCCGCTAGTATCGTCGAAATTCGGATGCAATCATTTTAAGCGTAAAATAATATGCGTACCTAGGTACTACGCCTTATTCAGAAGTAGAATAGAAGTCGAAACTATTCGGTGACTGTGGTCTGTTATCTATGGACTATGCCAAACAAATATCAGGCTTAAAATAGCTAGAACCTAGAGCCGTAATTCGTAAACGTAAAACGACGAAAACGTTAGTTTTAAAAAAAATATGCCAATCGAATCGAAATTCGAATGAATGTTTTGATTTTTTAAGTTTTTTAGTTCTTAAAGTTTTTTAATCAATCGAATTTATAAATAAACTACTACTAGTACTACTACGTATATTGTAAATTGATAATTTGACAATAAACGAAAGCATGAAGAATAAATCAATAATATTTTTACTTGTAGCGGTAAATACTCTAAAAACAGGTATGTCAACAAATAGTCGACGCCCTTTTTTAATTTCGTTTATTTTGGCTTTTCTTTATTTCAGTTGTTTTATTTATTTTAGTGTACTCTATTAGCTGTCACCAGTGTTCGGGTACAGATTCAAATGAGCCATTCGAATGCAATGAATTTTTAGATTCAAATACGCAATTATTACCAAGAGATTGTGAAGGAATTCATGATGCTCAGTTTTGTATTAAACACGTTGGCAGATTCGAAGGTATATAAGTCGCCAAATAGTACTTACCATTGGGAAACTAACAGTTGTTCTTAAGGCTTAATTACTTACTTTATCATGGTGACTGGGGCTTGTGCATTTAAACCACTTACCGCCTGGTTGATAAACTATGATTTTGTTGTTAGTACTTATTAACAGGAACTAATAATTCTTCATCCTACTAATAACTCCTATATATAGGTCCGGAGCTGTCTCCATCTAGCGACTTCTTTAATATGTATTATCCTGCCTAGTACTACTTATATTTATTTACAAATAATAGAAAACGTATATAAATAAGGGTTGATCTGTGCAAACTGATCTGACAAATCTGTGCTAAAAGTCCATACAGATCTCATAAATTTTCTCATTATAACAATAGTCATTGATAAATCTTTATTTAATATACTTATTTGAATGTAATACTAATGCAATTTATTTATCTTTAAAATATGTGTGTGGAAAAGTAGAGATATTTTCGTTTTTGCTACTGATGGTTGATGCTTGTCTATCTCTTATTCAGAGTTATGTTGCAGTGTGCGTCATGGGCCAAATGATGATTCACTTGTTCCAGAGTTATAAATGGTTTTACTAAATCAGCTGTTTTTATATCTATTGTAATTATCTTAATAAATTTTCTTATATTATGTTGTACTTGTTTAGGATTGGCTATAGACTGTTACCAATGTAATTCATCATCAACAATGGAGTGTGGTGATGGGCTTATGAATCTAGACGGTGGTATTCTAACGCCTACACCTTGCAGCCATGTGTACAATGCACAGTATTGCATTAAACAAACAGGTTACTAAAATACAAGAGTGTAGTAGATAGCATAAATTTTAAATGTATATTTGCACTTTTTTTGTTTGATAGCACTTTAACATATTCAATGTTTAAGGTACTAGCCAAGCCCTGTGGTTATGCCCACTTAGTTCCCTTAAGATTTTTTTTTATTCTTTACAAGTTAGCCCTTGACTACAATCACACCTGATGGTAAGTGATGATGCAGTCTAAGATGGAAGCGGGCTAACTTGTTAGGAGGAGGATGAAAATCCACACCCCTTTCGGTTTCTACACGGCATCGTACCGGAACGCTAAATCGCTTTGCGGTACGTCTTTTGCCGGTAGGGTGGTAACTAGCCACGGCCAATGCCTCCCACCAGCCAGACCTGGGATAAATAGCCTCACAAATAACATTTAATGTTAAAAGAATTTCCAAATTGGTTTAGTACATCCAGAGTTTACCCCCTACAACAATCAATCTATTAACTTATTACATAGTCAATCTATTTTGGAAAGTCTGCTTGAAGATGTAGTGTTACCTTACCTTATCAAGTCGCTTGAGGCCTGTACCCCAATCCAGATTTGTATCTGGGAGGAGATAATCTGGATGTTGTTGTATTAAAGAATGTTTCTTCAGTTTTCAGTGTATTTTTTAAGTAATAACTCCTTCTGACTTCAGTCAAATGCTTATTTGTATACTTTTCACTACATTCAAACACTTCCAAAAGTAGACAACCATACATAATATCACCTCTCTGTCTCTATCAACATAAGTTTTAGTGTTAATGAATAAACACTAACACTTATGCTTTATACTTAAAATAGTACTTTCATAAACAAGTATTTATTTGGAAATTAAAAAACTGCTTTTTAAATTGACTAACACAGTTTCACGCTGAATTAGTCGCACTAATTTCTAAGTTTTACAGCACTTAAGCCATATTCCAATGCTTACTAACAATAACTCTGGCTATGCAGTATTTCATCTGGTAAGTAGATCATTTTGAAATTTACATATCCTACTTTTTTAATAAATATAATTTCTAAACTGCCTCTGTTGTCAGGTCCTGTTGGTATGTGGCTTGGATTATCAGATCTTAAGTTCTGTTTGTAAGGGACGCCACAGGACCGTGACATATTATGCAATATTCTTGGCATTTTGGAGTGTTACACTGTTATAGGCAATGGTTTTCCAATGAACAAAAATTGGACCATCTATTTGCTTCATCAAAATATGGAAAAAAGATTCTGAATTGTTAAAAACGACAATAATACCACCCAGTGTGTGTTTTAGAAAAATGTTTGGAATCAGAAAAAAAATCATATTTAAAAATTGAATTTTACTAAGTATTATGCCACAAAAAGTTGCAGTCTGATCATCGTCCTTTGGACTATTATCATAACCACTCATAACACAGTATTTTTGGACTAGTTGGAATGACTGGGAATATTCATATTTAAATACATGGAAAACATTTATTAAAAATCATATATAGATATATGAATGTGATTACAGGTGGCATTGGAACAAAAAGATTCTGTTCATCTTTGGACTTGGGGAACTATTGCAACTATGTTCAACAGCCAGGTGACGTACTCGAGTACAGAACATGCATCTACACCTGCAGCACTGATGGATGTAATGGCGCTTCAACATTGAAAATATCTGCTGTGTATTTCATTTTGATTTTATTTGTGTCCAAATGGATATTATCATAGATTTTTTACACTTTTATTTAATTCGAACATACTGATTTGCTGCTTGCTGCAATAATGAACTTTCTATGCTAGGAGAATTATGTAACATTATAAAAATAATTTCAATTAGGTATTCCATCCTCCTATTAAGTAAAAATTTTTTTTGGCAGATTAATGAATTTTTTTACACTGTTTTTTTTTTCATTAACTTAGTTTTAATATAATACACTTAAGTTTTGCATTGCAATATATTGCAATGCAAAACTTAGTATTCTACTGAAAACTTACATTGTTCTTAAGCTAAAGGTTATTAATTTTTATTGTATTTCTATGAAATGCCGTCCATTATAAATGAGATACCGTCCTCTGAGATACAGATCTTTTTATTTTTTAATTATCTTTTAGTTATTATAATTTTATAGATATGTTAGTTTATGTATAAGTGCCGTCCATTAGTAATAAGTAGGTAGGTACTATTTTTTACAAATGACCAACTGTTAATTTTTAGATTAAGTGAACTGAAACTGATTACAATACATTTTATATCAATTTAATTTCTTTGGTTTTATTTTGTCCTATTTATTTCTAGTACATACATAATTGGGAGCTGGAATAGAAACCCTGCACAGAAGCTCAAAGATGGTCGACACCCCACTAGGTGGCCCCGAGGCCATAATGATTAATGCTGGCGGCTCAAGACTAGTGTTTGGAAGTTCACGGAAATGTCCCAGCTGTTAAAAATGATGTATTTCAAGTGGGGATGACTGGAGAGGCCTAATATGTGATCTGTCCTTAACAAAGACAATCTACCCCAGTTCTCGTGTTATAAGCCACAGCTCCACTGGTGTCCTTGCCGCTCTTACCTTTGTGAACCTAACATCACATGGGACCCATGGTTAGGTACGTAAGGCCTTCTTCAGTTACTATATCTTTACTTAGTAGCTCCCAATTTACCGGTGTGTACTTCTGGAATTTCTTAACCGAACACGCATTAATGTAATCAGGAATATAGTCTGCAATCAAACTAGCTAACTTTAAGGTTCTAAAGTGCACAGGTTTTATTAAAAATACTTAAATTCTGCTTAAAGCATCTGGGTATAAAACTCAATCTCAAATGGATTATTTTTTATATTTTCTTAATTTATATGGGATCTGGTCTGGGGAAGGTTGGCTAGTTACTACCGTACTGCAAAAAGTAGCAAGTATGTAGTCAAGATGCCGTGTAGAAATCAGTCCAGGGTATAGTGTAATACCATATTAGCCTTCAACGTCATTTAACATCAGGTGAGATAGCAGGTAAGTTTAAAAATAAAAAAAACCTAAATAAAGAACTAAGGTGAAGCTATATCCAATGGCTTAATGCATTTTTGGATTAAGTTATAGTTTGGGTGGCTTTTTTTTAAGTTTAATAAAAGGTCAAAGAACAAAATAATTGTTCAAACATTTATTGAAAATTTGTGCTACACAAGCATGATATAAAAATACACAATAAATATTAAACGTCGACTTAGCCACAAAACTAAATTTCTAAACTCAGCTTATACACAATAATACTTTCAGATTAATTTTCACTTACCCTAAGTATCGATGCATTTTTATGGAATGTAATATATATGAAAATAGTCTACATTACAGATTATTTCTTAAATACATTTTTGATAATGTGTCTTAAAACAATCAATAATAAAATTATTGTTTCATTATTGGAGATTATATCAATTTGCAATCTATTCCATTTCCAAAAAATATTTTTTTTCATTTGCAATAAGCTTAGTTAATTAGGTTTATATATTTTAAAGTAAAAATTATATAGATTTAATTCAATGGTTTTGAAATTCTAAATAAGATTTTGTGGCTGACAATAATTTTTATTGATTGTATCAGGGTCACTTTATGCTTAAAATTTTAATATATTTCAAAGTTCTTTCGTCTTTTTTATTATTTTTGCGATATAATGAGTTAAATATAGGTATTTGAATAAACTCACAATATTTTTATAATAAAGCCTAACACAAAAATTTATGTAAAAAATAAAAATGTTTTTCTATAATTAATCAGAAAGCTTTCTTTATAAGAAGCTTATTTTAAATCGCTCAATTCTAGCTCACTAAAAACTAACATAGGCATTATTTGAGAATTAGCATAATATGTGTACGCAAGTTGTATCACCAAGCGAAGGTTTGTAGCATCTAGCACCTATCTAAATAAAATAAAAAAACCGAGTGATCCATTGTTTATGTACAAAAATTTCAGGTAACGTTTTTTGTACAATTTATTTTGAAATCGTTCTGGCAGTACATTTTTAAGTAAATAATAGTAAAATGACAAAATACATTTTCAATTACTTAATAATAATCAATTCTAAAATTATAATAATTGTCAATATTCTAAAAATCATAATAATGATAAGGGTGCGTTTACACTGAAGCAGATTTTTTAAATTTAATTACATATTTTATTTCATTGTATTAAGAATAGCAGGCCTATTATGCTGTTCACTTTATGTTGTATCATAATTTAACAATGTAGGTAGACAGATCTATAGTTTCTCTATTTCGAACATAGTCAATGGATTCCTTAATTTGTCTTTATGTGTACCTATAATGTAAGATATATATATGCGTTTTTGCAATATATTTTTTTGCTAGTGTAATTATTATTATTAACGCTGCCCGTGTACACTTGAAACACTAGAAACACTGCTATTGTGTTTGTTGTTTATGGTAGTGTAGTAGGTATTTACCACATTAGAAACGCACTCTTATGCATATAAAAGTTCAATACAAAATCGTAAAATTTGAATCATCCTGTGATCTTATACATAAAAATAAAAAATGGCATAGATTTCATAACAAAGAATATGAGTGTAGAAAGAATAATCGCATAATAAAATGTCAATAAACTTACAATGACTAAGGTACTAAATAAAATTACACAAGTAAGAGTCACACACACAAATAAGGAACAAACATTGAAATTAACAGTTAACACTAAATCAGACTATAAATCAATCACTAACAAATCAACTGGATCATAAAACATAAACTATATCGTGTGCTTTTATAAAATAGTGTTAGTAGTTCATACTAATAAAAATAATAATTAATAATAATTATTATTATTAGGTATCACTGATAGGCTCATACTAACATTCATAGCACTATCAAAGCACTATGAATTTAGCAAACAATCACAAAATCACACAACAAGGTCGTAGGCCTTCAAAATAATAATTATAGTTAAAATTTTTAGGCCAAACATATTAAAAATTAGTAATGTATTTAAATACAATTTTATTATTTTATTTAAATATAAGTAAAATGTTCTCATGTAATGGAATGATAAATTTTTTTAAAAAAAAGGGCCAAAGTAATTATCCGTCCATTATTCAGGTACAGTTCATTAAACCAACACAATTTCGTGTAAATTTAAATAAATGCATTGTCGTTGTTTATTACCTTAATATACTTGAAAACATTTTTAACACTAAATGTGAAACCACCTTTATCTATTGCTTGATGATAAATCCCATTTCAATTATTCCAAATAAGGCTATCATTGATAATAAAAAAAATAATATTAGCATTCAGTGTTTGTCCAAGTATTTTACATCTCTATTATTTTTTATTACAAGGAAAAGGACCATTTCATTCCATTCCATCTGTAAATCACAAATATAAAAACAAAACTTACAATAAAATTTTGGTCTGACCACATACGATAATATCTTACGATTTTGTGGTAATATTATTACAATACAATTCGTCTTGGTATATACCCTATTTAAATAAATCCTAATCAATTTAATTTTCATTATCATTACTTCAGTTCATTACATGCTTGGTAGGAAAATGCAAGATCTTTTGCAGTTACAAAGAAACATGAGTGTAAAAACATAGAATATTACAAAATAAAATGATGAAAAAAAAGATTCCGACGAATTGAGAAGTCGGTTAATTAAATATTTAGAAATATCCGTTAATAAAATAAATTATTATTTTAAAGATATTGTAAAAAAATGTCTTTAAAACAAGGTTAAGTTAATTATAAAATGTAAAGGGTTTATAAATACTTGAGATGACAAATATGATGACTTTCAAATATTCGTGTTCATATAAAATATCTACACTTTATTTTTAAGTATTGAAGAAAAGTAGATAGTCATAATAGATATTACCTAAAAGATAAACTGATTGTAGTGACATTTTATAGATATTTATCTGTATTCAGTGATGAGAATCTTGACGAGATAAAGAAGATATAAAGTAGATAATGTACTGAGAAACAAAATTGATATTAACCACATGCCAATAGTTGGCCACGATTGGGAGTAGCCGTGAAGGGGACGCTTAATGCACACATACACTTGAACTTGAAGCAAATAAAGCCACTCTTCTCCATACACATATCATACTGAAGGCATCCCCCGTCTACTCATATCACCATAGGTGTAGCTACCACCGTTGTGGGGCCCCTTACGCGTGAAAGCAATCATTGGTAAAATGTTTTTCCCGGGTTAAGCGTGCAGCCTAAAAATGGAAACATCCTACATACTCGTAGGTTAAGTCACTGTTATATTTATTTTATGCAATTCAATGCAAAAAATTCCTATCAAGCTTATTAATTTCTCCCTTTATAACATTCAAAATAATTTGAATCAAAGTTTCTACTGTGTTGACGTTCCTTTACATTACGAACACAGACGTGTTGTACTAATAAATCAGAAGGCAAACCGTCTTTTGTAAATAGAAGAATTATACCCAAGACATGGACAAAATGCGTGATCATTCGTCTCCAATAGGCCTAAGAAACTAAAGAATGAGAAATATTGACCAATAGGACATAAACTCTACCGACGTATTGGCCTTTTTTTAAAATTCTTTTCACCAATTTTTAAATTTTTTATCATATGCCATTGACAAATGCTATAGAGGACTAACAAAGACACGATATTAAAAACAGCTAATAACCAATGCCATCATTACAGCCTCACCTTAAAAATATAAATTAACACCTAAAAATGATTAAAACCTTATACCATAAAACATAAATAAGACGTTTGATACCTAGTGTATCAATTATCACTTAGAAGGCATTATTTTATGCCAATTTTCACAATAAAGCATAGACTTTTATCAAGGTTTCAAAGTGAAATAGCATGAACTTTAAAAGTTAGCTTGTTGGACAAGCGAATTAAAGCTTTAAGTCTTATATTGGCACTACTGCTGGTTAGTTAGCTTTTTAACAACTTTTGTAGAGCCTCAAAATGGTTAGTTCGTCGAGCATTAGAAACACTTTTTTTTGTTCTTATTTGCAGTATTTAAAATATTTTAGCTGTAACTTGGATGTTGAGGGCGAGAAAAATAGACAACTATGTATATTATATATTGTCTTTGTTCTTCTCTTTGTATCGATTCAGGCTTTTTTTAGAAGCAACTGCAAGCTTAAACGGTGTTAGAGCCGCAAATTATTGTTATCGCTATAATTGCAGTCAAAGGAGCCTCTGGTACACTTGATGTGAAGTGATTACCGCCGCTTATGAGAAATTACAGTATCAGTCACTGCTAAAGTCCGGCCGCTCAGAGATTGCATTTCTGACAAATCGTGATCCAATGGGCGATGTAACATGAGAGAGATAGAGACAAAAAAACGAGGTAATAGGCTAGTTGACATATTTTTTTAAATGGTCTTAAATAATTCATGATTTTCGCCTTTGAGGGATTTGTTTAACCCTAAATAACTTCATTTATATTCATATAAATAATTCCGCAGCGCTATTCTGTAACGATATTTTTAAAACATGATAGTGTGAGTTTCGAATTAGTCTGTATCTCTCTCTGTCTATCGCGATATTATAAATAGAGAGAGATAGAGATGAATTCGAAACTGAAGAGTGCAATCTCAGTTTTTTTTAAGCTTATAAGCGAATACCGCATATATAACAGTAGCTTTAATGCCAATAGTCGTATGTATGTATGTGTTACACAACAAGCTATTGGTATTTTGAACGATACGCTATACTTATCTAGTTTTCATTAATTCACAGGTCCCTATTGAATTGTAACCTTTTTTAGATTTCACCCAAAAAACCATGTATATGTAAATAATTTTTAACTTGCACCTCGCAACATATGAGGCGAAAGATATATTGAATTAAATATGACATTTTGTATATCACAAATCACAAACACAATGCGTTATTGTATGGGTCATTCATAGACAATACACACAATGTGAATTTATGAGGTGACAATTAAAAACTATTTAGACATACAGTAATGTATCCATTTAATAATTTTGGAATGTCACAAGAACCAGTCGAAACAATCAACCAATACACCATAGAGAGCAAAAGAGAGCACATACCACAAGTATCAGATATGCTGTTCAAAACAAAGCAATCAGCCGTCGCTCAATAAAGCCTTTTCACACTTTCCAATCATGGGAATCCTATTTTGGGGCATGAAAGCAGTACGAAAGTGTAGGGAATTGGGTAATGTGACAACGCTTTAGTGTCTCACTGTAGCCGTGCCTGAAGAGATGTGATGTGCTGTTCCAGCTCGCGGACTCTTTGCTGACTCAACTGCAACTGACGTTTGACAATCCTCAACTCTTCCCCTTGCCGGTTGAAAGCCAGACGTAGCTGAAAATGCGTCAAAAATAAGCTACATTACAATGTCATGCTATATGACCAAGTGCGTTTGTTGGTATAAACCTCAGACTAAATACATAAGGACTAGTATCACACCCAAATTCACGAACAAAATTTTCTGCCATTTTCTAAGGAAAACGAGCTTAGATTTCATACATATCTTATACTATACTAGAGGTTTTGTTCGTTTTTTACACCATTTAACTACACAAAAGGGTATTTTAAGGAGGTTTTTAACTTACGGACAGGATTGTAAACTATGAAACATCGATTCTATAGAGACAGTGTTTATAATAGCATAAGATCGTTGATCATATACTTTGACAGAAAAATAATGTCTTGCGAGGCAGGTCTTTATCTATTTAGTCTGAGGTATAAACTGATGCTTCGGTTCGCTAGCCACTTGACTCCTAAATGGACGACCGGTCGCCCATCGTATCCGTTACGTGACATGTAAAAAAATATAAAGTAAACTAAGGGCAATAGGCGAGCACAGTATCATGCTCCGCGCGATTTTTTAAATGGCTCACAACGGTAGATTAAATCCGCATTCCCTGACTATCGGCTTCTTCAACGCAGACGGTCTTTTCAATAAAATACTCGCGGGCAGCGAATGGTTAGAGAACTTTCTTTCAGTTTTACTCACCAATGCACTGTCTGCATTGATTTAATGATCTAAGTCACAAATCAAATTGTGCCTCTCTTTTAAACTAGTACATTCAAATCACAGCATGAGCATACAAAAGCTTTGCCTATAAATAGAACTATTGTTTGTACAACAATACAACAACACTTAACTTAACTAACAACAATACTTGTCACTGTGTGCGAATTTCACAATAAAAATTTTCTAAATACAAGGGTTTCATTTTGTAACTTTGGAACCCCTTAAATCGTTGGATTTTCGAAATGCACACTTTTTAAATATTAACTAACCTACTTTATCCTTATCTGACGTGCTGGTTGAGTATTTCTGAAGTTTTTTTTTGGTTACCCTCAACAACGTGCAAGGTTTTGTAAAACGAATAATCTTCATCTCCCGCTCAGGTAAATCGAAAAATCCCTTTTTTGGCTTCCCCAATATTATATCAAGACGCATATTTTTATTGACTTAATATTTTTATCTTTTTTAAGTGTTTGTAAGTACTTATTCTGTAGGTGCTAGAAAAAGTGGAAGAACTAGAAGTAGATGGGCAGACGACATTGAAACGACAGCTGGAAAACAGTGAAGAAAAAAAGCTACAGATAGAGACTACTGGTCATCTCTGGAGGAGGCCTTCACCCTCAAATAGAGGGGTTAGCACTAATTTTTTAAAACTTTGTGTACATTAAAGTAACTTACTTAAAAATGAACGAAAATTTAAAAAAAGTATTTTTTTTCGTTTTGTAACAAAATTTCATTGCGATGGGACGAAAAAGAGATGTAATATATATTTTTTTTAATCCCGAGATATTTCGTGATGGGCATTACAGGTGCACTAAATTCTGCGATATCGCAGTGGAAGTTGTAAAATTACCTCGTGCTCGGTGTTGAAGACGTCCCCCTGGTTGATCTGCTTGTAGAGCGGCACGGGCTCGCTGTCGCCCGTCTGCTTGCCGAACATGCGCTGCAGCTGGTGGAACTTCGTGTTCTGGTTCGCGGACGTCTTCTGGCACTTCTCCGTCACTTGCACCTGCAAGTGGTGATAAGTTTCATTCAATCAATTAATGTTGACAGAATGTCTTTCGTCAGTAAAAATTGTCAAGGAACCGTCAGTGCGGTAGGCACTGTGGAGTATGGAACCGATCGAAGATCAATGTATCTGTCATACAATGGACGGTAAATCCATGGAATGCTAAGATTTTTATCTATCTCACTTTCCAATATTAGCTATGCTGGAAAGGATATCCACGAACTTGCGAGGATAGTTTCGTTTATTAATGGTAAACCTAATTTGTATTTGGTAGTCGGTAGTAACACGCACTGATCGAAGACTTTCGTCTTCGATCAGTGCGTGTTGCCAGTGATGACATACGGATCCGAGACTTGGTCGTTGACTATGGGCCTTATTAGAAGGCTCAAAGTCACTCAGCGGGCGATGGAGCGAGCTATGCTTGGTGTTTCTCTGCGTGATCGAATCAGGAATGAGGAGATCCGCAGATGAACCAAAGTCACTGACATAACTCAGCGAGTCGCGAAGCTGAAGTGGCAATGGGCGGGCCACATAGTTCGAAGAGCCGATGGACGTTGGGGTCCCAAGGTGCTGGAATGGCGACCCCGCACCGGAAAGCGCAGTGTTGGGCGACCCCCCACTAGGTGGACCGAGGATATTAAGCGGGTTGCAGGGAGCCGCTGGATACTGGCGGCTGGATACTGGCGGCTCGAAATCGTTGTGCTTGGAGGTCCATGCAAGAGGCCTATGTCCAGCAATGGACGTCTATCGGCTGATAAGGTAAGGTAAGGTAGTCGGGCGTGGTCTCGCGCGACAGGAACGCGAACTTCTTCCTGTTGTTGGCGTCCTGCGGCTGCAGCGTGTATAGTCTTTGTGTCATTTACCTGTGGCGCGTCGTTGTCGTGGTTCTCCTGCCAGGTGGCGAGCGGGCGGTAGTCGGGCGTGGTCTCGCGCGACAGGAACGCGAACTTCTTCCTGTTGTTGGCGTCCTGCGGCTGCAGCGTGTACAGTCTTTGTGTCATTTACCTGTGGCGCGTCGTTGTCGTGGTTCTCCTGCCAGGTGGCGAGCGGGCGGTAGTCGGGCGTGGTCTCGCGCGACAGGAACGCGAACTTCTTCCTGTTGTTGGCGTCCTGCGGCTGCAGCGTGTATAGTCTTTGTGTCATTTACCTGTGGCGCGTCGTTGTCGTGGTTCTCCTGCCAGGTGGCGAGCGGGCGGTAGTCGGGCGTGGTCTCGCGCGACAGGAACGCGAACTTCTTCCTGTTGTTGGCGTCCTGGGGTTGCTGCGCTGGTGAGTCTTTATTCGTGCGCGGCTTGTGAGTCGTTATTGTTACACCTGAAATTTATATAAAAAAAAGTAAAATAAAACGCCACTCCCAAAAACAAACTAAAACACGAAATGATCGTTCATTCACATAATTTTTATGATACCGATATATTCGGACGCCGATAAAATAAATTATCAGACCAACACCCAGGCCGAGTCCTCGACCACGCGGTATGCCTATTTCATAGGGAAGCGGAAGATAAAATAACGAGTGACTGACCATACAACTGAAGTAAAACTTCTTTATCTCCCCCCTTTTACATTATACACATTATTACACTTTTCGTAATGCATTCACCAGCTTACTCTCCAAGTCAAGCGTGCATAAAGAAGTTTTACTTCAATAACGATAATAGTTATTTATGCCACTGTCCATTGTAAGCATGAGTATTTTTTGTGTAATAAGGCTTAGCCGAATTGCACAATAGACAGCACGAGTGCTATAATATTTAATTACATGCTGTGGCATACATTAGAATTACCAAAACTTTATATAATTGGCCTTGGGCATGCCTCCCAGACATTTTATTGGCATGGCTTCCTAGATTTTGTCTTCTAAAAGGAAGCCTGAATTTTTGTAGCCAACACCACGAAACTATCTAAAAATTAAAAAAAAACAATCATTGTAGAATGGTTTTATTGAACATAACCAAACGACCTGTAGGAATGAATAGATTTGTGATATGCTTTGCGATTTTATATTGAGTAGATTACGAAATAGGAGTAGAAACTACTTTTGGTTTTTGACTTGCCTAAGTGGTGTCAGGCACAATAATAGTGTTAAGGGGTTAAAAGCAGCAATTTTTTTTTAATTTCTTTTTTCTTTCTTTAAATATAGACCTGTCTTCATGCTGATGTGCAGCGGCGGCGCGTTGATGCCGCTGAGCCAGTCGCGCGCGCTGATGGCGGGCTGCGGCGCCGCCGTGTCAGGGTACAGGTCCTCCTGAACAACACCCACATATCATTATCACCTCAGACCAATTATAGAAGGACCTGTATCGCACTTATAGTCACGAATAAAATTGTCTGTCATTTTCTGAAGAAAACGAGCGCAGATTTGGCACATATCTTATACTAAACTAGAAGTTTTTGCCCGTTTTTTACACCATTCAATTACACAATAAGGTATTTTTACGGAACACAATTACAACTACGAAACATCGATTCTATATACACAGTTTTTATAATCGCATTAGATCGTTGATCATATACTTTGACAGAAAAGTAACGTCTAGCGAGGCAGATCTTATACAATAATTGATCTGACATTATCACCATTATTGACTTGCCCAGTCGCCAGACAGTACCAGGTCTCCCTCAATGGAGGGTATTCCTCACCTGGAAGCAGTCCGACTTGCGCGGCACTATCATGGAGATGGGCTCGCACAGTCCGCGCGACGTATGCAGCTTGTAGAAACGGAACACCTCGCAGATCGCCGTGTTGACGCCGCGCTTTGGCATGAATCCTAGGCCACGCTACGAAATCAAATATAAATTAAAATAATGTGAACGTCCAGTCTGATTGATTCTACTAAGTAGGTACTGATATAGTAGATTCTACTGAAAGGTCATTAAACGAGAATCTGTTATTACCAGACCGTCGTTTTATAAAGTTTTGTGCCATAACTTTTGTGTGGTAACGTGCCTTTAAGGGGTCCTGTATCAAAATTAGTTGGGCCCAATAGACGGCTAACTAGGCAACTAATCCCAAAAATCTCTTTAGCAGTTATTTTTTTGTTTTTTTTTTCTCTGGGAAACACCAGATTAACTGAGATTATGGTTTAAATTTTACTAATTTTTGCTTTCACACTTAAAGGACCCCTGTAGTCCGGGGGCTCCTTATCAGCTACGCACCTGCAGTCATACTCTGCTCCATCCAGGTAAGTAGTAAGTATGATAAACAATTATGGTGTTCAGATCATGGTAACTGCTCGATGATCATCGATGTTATACATTTGTGTATACATTTTTTTTAATTATCGTAATATCGATGTTAACGGAATTGATAATCGATCATCGATGTTACTCACGGCCTCACATCCGACCAATGCAACGTACGAAACTAATGACGTATTTTACGAATGCATTTACAAATACAGGTTAAAATTGTCGATGTTACCCAACATCGATGTTAGGTTTTTGATGAATATCGAATATAGATGTTGAGCTTTCGATTATCACATCGATGTTTTACAAATATCGATCATCCCTAGTGAAAGTAGTAGGTAACAAAGGTCTAAAACTATTATAGTTCAAACTATAAAGATTTTAGGTAGGAGTATACAGAAAGAAAATTCAGAAGCATTTTTAAACATTCATAATTTAGTAAGTACTTACTTGAGGGTTGCCAGAAAGGAATTGGTTGAGGAAATGCACATATGGAGGTTCGTCGACCACCTCGTAATAGCGAATGTTGCCGTCGCCTTTGCCCGCGAGGTAAACCTGTTAAAACATCTAAGTTTAGACAATAATCAAAACGAAGATAATTTATAAAAATTTGGCCATTTGAGTGGGATGCGAGATACTTTTACATTTTACAAGAGTTGTCCGATAGATTGAAATTTAGTTAAAGATCCATGAACTCTTGGATTTTTGGAAAAATGTGTTAATTTCCGTTTAGCTGTTGAGCCAGAATAGATGTCAAAAAGCACACATTATTTTGCGCACAGATTACGAAACAATAAATGCTGATTGGCGTCTAGTAAGCCCTGGGTGATCTTAATATATCTTATTTTTGATTGGATATCATAAAACTTTGTTATTCCAAAGGTGTCAAAGAAAATAACATAAAATCCCGTGTGAGTAAAACGAATATTGCATAGTTAGCAAGTTCTTAATAGGCAAACTTTTTCGTCAATCATAGAAAAATATCGTCAAGGCGTCATTGAAAAAAAATTTGGGTTTCACAGGTTTACCACGTGACCTATTGATAACGAATGTCACCCACATACATTTTTAGCGTTAGCGGACTTTGAAGAAAGAGAATAGGGTAGTTGACTCATATCAAATTTATTAAAACAATATTAATTTCGTATAGTAGGTATATGGAATAATAAATAAAAGTTAAGAATTTCATAGAAATTTTTATCAAAAAAATATGTATTTATTTAATTTTTCCAATCGTCAAAACGCTGTCATCCTATTAGTGACGTCACGATGTTAATTATTGATGTCACCAAAGGAATAAACGTCAAAGTAATTATTAACTAATAATTTAGTCAAACAGTCATTTCGGTTGATTTAGAGTTAGCGTGACGTCTTGAAACAGTTAAATATGGACCATTATGGCAGACAGCGTATTGGCTCGTATTGTCAAAAAAACATTTTAAAGTTAAAATATTCATGTATTCACGTTTCAAAAAAAATTATGATGATTTTTTTCAATCTAGCGGAAGTATAATGCATAATTTAAGACTATTTAAAATGTGTCAACTAGCCTATTGATGTGCAAGCCTAGAATAGCATGTAGATTATTATTGAAAAGATCAAATCCCACTTTTAAAATTAAAAATAACTACAAAAACTCGAACTCGACTTGAAAACATCTACAATGGTTGGGTAACTATGCGAAGCACATACCATGTTAGTGTCATAGTCGTAGTACGGGAAGACGACTCCCGACGAGCTGTCGATGGTCTCGCAGAGCAGCGGCTTGCTGAGGTCGTGCTGGTCCCACACCGCGTACTGGCGGTCGCTGTAGCGGGAGAACCCGGTCGTCAGCACTTTGCCCTGGCTGCCCAGGAATGTGCACTTGGAGGCTTTGGTGCCAGTGTGGCATTGACCTTCCTGTGGATAAACGGATTTTTTTCATTCTTTACAAGTTAGTCCTAGACTGCAATCTCACCTGATGGTAAGTTTAAGTTTCAACTTGATAAGAGTAGGATGAAAATCCACACCCCTTTCGGTTTTAGAACACTAAATAGCTTGGCGGTACGTTTTGCCGTTATACAACAGTTAAAGTAATGTATAGGATGTCGTCAACATAATCATCATCATCGATATGATGATGATGATTATGTTGACGACATCCTGCCGATGGACGTCCACTGTTGTACACCTTTTGTAGCGACTTCCAAACATCACCATCCTGAGCCTGTGACTCTCAGTCCACGTGGTGGGAGGTCGACCAACACCGCGTTTTCAAGTGCGGATATCGCCATTCCAGCACCTTGGGACCCCAACGTCCATCGGCTCTTCGAACTAAGTGCCCCGCCTATTGCCACTTCAACTTCGCGGCTCGTTGAGCTATGTAGGTGATTTAGTTCTACGTATTTTCTCATTTCTGATTCGATCACGCAGATCGTATTCGATACTCCATAGATATGGGATATATATATTTTGTACCCGACATATATTAAACATTTATCATTTTAGCGCGCTATGCGAACGTGGTCTATGTCATCACAAATGTCAAAAGACTCTTCTATGAGTTGCCTGAAATTGTTAATGTGGAAAATTACGTCAATTTTTAGAAGGACCAATAGAGATTTTATTATTGAATTTCTCAGGGATTTTTACATTTATAAAATTTTGGTCCTTCGAGCCTGATGCGAAATATTTCTACAATTTACATTATAAACAAATATATGTATATAGTCCGGTAAATGGAAGTCCTGTTAAAGATCCTACGTGGAATATATTTGATTTCTGATAAAATAATTTAAAGTCAAAATTCATTATTTCAATTAGGCTTAGATTACCAGCACATTCGAAACATCAAGAAGTGTTCAATTTGCCCTTTGTATCAAGTTCGGTTTAGTTATTTGACGATTACAATATATGAATATACCAAGCAGCATTACACACACACAACATACCGAAAGCACAATCCCACGTCTCGGCTCAATCACTCTCAACTTCTTGTCCTTCGAAGTGGTAGCGATGAGTGATCCATCCCGATTGAAGGACATGCAATAGATGACGTCACTGTGGCAGTCGATCACTTTGACCGCCTCGCCTTTGCCGACATCCCATACAAAGATCTGAAACAAAAACAATTGATCACCATAAACTATGTATTAATATTCCTAACATGTGTGACTAGCTAGCATAATGCATAATCGTAAATAATTAGGTGACTAATTTAACACTGACCAAAAAACGTCCCCACTCAATGAGTGCCAAACACAACTTCTTGGCACTCAATTCACGTAGACGCATTTGCAAATTCAACATTAAACTCAATCCAGGTTAAATTTGCTCCGAATTTGGGATTTTATTATATACTAGCGGACGCCCGCGACTTCGTCCGCGTGAAAGTCGTTGTAAACTTTCAACTACCCCTACCCTACCCTACCCCTACCCTACCACTACCCTACCCCTACCCTACCCTACCCCTGCCCTACCCCTACCCTACTCGTTAAGGCTACACTTCTTTATTTATTCCTCCCACCGCGAGTCGCGTCGAGCGCGGCAACCGGTGAATTAGTATTCACGCGCGATGGCTTAGCGTATTTCATGTATAACTTTGGTGTTTCTTTACCGAATTTTATGATTCTTTTTTTATTGAATAGGTAATAATGTTAACTTTCTTATTTAGGATGAGTGATGAGTGTTATAAACATAAGAGTAGACAAATGTAATTAGAAAGCTCCGAACTGCTAAGCTATCGGGAGTTACACGTGTTATTGTGAGTCAACCATAAAAGATAGATATATACAACGTGTCCCAAAATTCAACGATAAGCGGGCGCCAAAAGATTGACCTGCTCATGAGCACTTAAGGAAAAATAATAAAAAAAATATACCTAAATTTTTTTTTTAGTTACAAAATAAATTTTAAAATTCTTTGAAAATTTACACCTTGTATGATATTTTGAACTACCGCAGCTACAATTTCTTAAATATGCTTAAGATTTTTTTTGTATCGGAACCTAAGTAGTACTACTATTCACCACAACTCTTAAAAACACCACAATGCCCGCAGTTTTTACACAAAAAAATATCAAAATATTTTTTTTCCCTCAAATTTTTAAAGATTTTTACTTTCAGTCTACTTTGACTCATGGTCTTGCAAAAAAAAGTATGAACACCGCTATGGCAAGTTATTTTCAAAGTTGACGCAACTAATCAAGATTTCAAAATAGTATAATACCCTAGGATAACTAGTCACAAAAAAAAATATGCGTACCATTTGTAAACAAGAACCAAATTTCTTAATTGTTCTTGTTGTTAGTAATAAATTTTACTATGTTCCAAAAATGTGTTTGTTATTTTAATTACACAACATTAAAGTAAATGTTCGAATTGTTTTCCACCGGCATTAATACAGGCACGACATCGCCTTAAAAACGACCGTTTTATTTTTCGCGCATATCTTCTAGCATTGATATGTGCCGCAGCCTGAGTGATTTTTTGCCGAAGCTCGTCCAATGTCGTAATCGGTTTTGCGTAGATCCTGTCTTTGAGACAACCCCAATAAAAGAAATCAGGGGGTTTAGGTCGGGTGATCGGGGTGGCCATAGGATAGGACCAAGTCGCCCGATCCAACGCCCCGGATACTCGTGGTCTAGGTATTGTCTCACAGGACGAGCGTAGTGAGCTGGGCAACCATCATTTTGATACCACATATTTTGAAGGTCGCTTAGGGGGACGTCTTCTAGTAATTCTTGCAAATCATTTTGTAAAAAGTTCAAATAACTGTCCCCATCTAAGTTTCCTTGTAATTCAAAAGGCCCAATCACTTTTCCATTTAAAATGCCCGTCCATAAGTTGACCTTAAATTGATATTGGGATTTGTCTTCTCTCATCAGGTGCGGATTCTCATTGCTCCAGCTGTGTAGGTTGTGAAGATTTAAATAGCCATCTTTCTTGCAGGTTGTTTCATCCGACCATAGTACTTTATCCAAGAACTGAGGATCTTCCCGATGCTTTTGAAGCATCACTCGGCAAAATGCGATCCGCAGTGGATAGTCCCGTGATAGTAACGTTTGTACACGTCTGTAATGATATGGGTGTAGCCGATGACGTTTTAGTATTCGATGTGCTGAACTTTTTGGGATTCCCGTAGCTGCTTCTATGGCACGCACTGAGGTAGTTGAATCAATGTTTATTTCATTGAGAACTTCTTCATCGCATTCCGATCTAGGTCTTCCAGCGTTTCTTCTAGCTGACGGCAAACGACCCTCCGAAAACGCTTGATGCACATTCATAAATACCCGATAATCTGGATATCTTTGAGCGTTTGGGTACCTTTCTCGATACAATCTGCTAGCAGCGTTAGCATTGCACCGACATTCTCCATAAATGAGATGCATGTTAGCGTATTCCATCGGCGTGTATGGTTGCGGCATGATAACGCTAAACAGTCCAAAATACACCAAAAGTCCAATTCACAAAACACAGGCACAGTCCAAAATAATGCCAGGTCAGTTCAGTTTGCAGATCACTTAAGTCCAGTCCAAAATGCAAAGCCAAAAGTCGTTAGTACGAGAGCCACGTCAATTGAATACGGAAAGTTGCGCAGTAAACAAAGGAGCAGAGCGTACTGACTTGCTGGGAACAGGATTTTCTTTACCTGCATCATTGTCATTCAACAAAGAACATCTGTCTATCCCTCTCTAACGTATACTTATCGCTATCTTTCTCTCTCTCTCTCTCTCTCTTATTTTTAAATGTTATCGTTCGTTCCATTAAAATTCTAGGAAATTGCAACGTATGACTCACATCATTTTGTGCATAAAGTAAAAGTGATTTCTAGGAGCAAAAACATTTTAGAAATTTAGTTCTTGTTTACAAATGGTACGCATATTTTTTTTTTGCGACTAGTTATCTTAGGGTATTATACTATTTTGAAATCTTGATTAGTTGCGTCAACTTTGAAAATAACTTGCCATAGCGGTGTTCATACTTTTTTTTGCAAGACCATGAGTCAAAGTAGACTGAAAGTAAAAATCTTTATAAATTTGAGGGAAAAAAAATATTTTGATTTTTTTTTGTGTAAAAACTGCGGGCATTGTGGTGTTTTTAAGAGTTGTGGTGAATAGTAGTACTACTTAGGTATCCGATACAAAAAAAATCTTAAGCATATTTAAGAAATTGTAGCCGTGGTAGTTCAAAATATCATACAAGGTGTAAATTTTCAAAGAATTTTAAAATTTATTTTGTAACTAAAAAAAAATTTAGGTATATTTTTTTTATTATTTTTCCTTAAGTGCT
Organism: Bicyclus anynana; assembly: GCF_947172395.1. Lineage (NCBI taxonomy): Eukaryota > Metazoa > Arthropoda > Insecta > Lepidoptera > Nymphalidae > Bicyclus > Bicyclus anynana. The sequence goes on along the minus strand of NC_069094.1, from coordinate 9,752,358 downwards.
CATGAGCAGGTCAATCTTTTGGCGCCCGCTTATCGTTGAATTTTGGGACACGTTGTATATGCTGTTGTGTTTTTATAGATAATTTTAAGGAGAACATTTCTGTCATACATGATTTCTATGTAGCTTTAACCATTAAGGCTGTACACGCGACGGAAGCTTAAAAAATTTAGTAACTTCTCCCGTTTTCTCAACATTTCTCTTCACTGCTCTGCTCCTATTGATTGTAGAGTAATGAAAAGTATACTATAACCTGCCCAGGAGTATGTTGAATAATTGTACCAAGTTTCGTTAAAATCCGTCCAGTAGTTTTTGTTTCTATAAAGAACATACAGACAGACAGACAGACAGACAGACGGACAAAAATTTTACTGATTGCATTTTTGGCATCAGTATCGATCACTAATCACCTCCTGATAGTTATTTTGGAAATATATTTCATGTACAGAATTGACCTCTCTACAGATTTATTATAAGTATAGATTGGACTATATTTAAAGGCCTTTAGGTATAATTTTCTTTACCAATAATTCTAAAACTGTCAAAGCAAAATGGGCCCGTTTTCAAGTGATATTTTCTACATAATTGTGCGTCCTTTTATTATAAGAGGTATGGTAGTCCAATAATAACACTATCGCTCTGTTAAATATGATGATAAAGTATCCAGACAAACTTTTCATATCAAAGCTTTTACATCGAAGGGTAAATTCATTATATCGATATCGCAGTGTGTTTGTACTACATATTTATATCAGTATAACGATTAAACATGTCTGAGTCATGATAAACAAGAATCAAATGTAATTAATTGAGTATGCATGTTTCCCATATAAAAAGTTCTTTGTTGCGCACATATTATTTTAATGAATATTATAAAAAACAATTCTCAAGAAGTGAAATACAGAATATAGCTATTTGTAGATATCAGGAAAATCTTGAATATCAAGTATTTAAATATGAAGGTCACTTTTGGGGGTTTATATACACACACACGTGGCCGAGAACTCAAAATAAGCATGGACAATGACCATCTACAATCAATATCAACAGGTGAACCCACTTACTGGCCCACGGATCCCAAGAAAAAGCCAGACCTCCTTGACTTTTTTATAACAAAAAACATTGGTCATCTATACACGTCCGTCGAATCTAGCCTCGACAGCTCATCAGATCACACCCCGGTTATTTTAGAGATCAGTTCTTCAGTTCTTAAAACCACAGAGAACTCGGAGCGTCTGCACAATTCTAAAACTGACTGGGAGTCCTTTCGTGATCATCTTGACCAGGAAATAAACCTTAAAATCTCTCTTAAAACTGCCGACGAAGTTAACGGTGCATGTGTGTACATTACTAATGCAATACAAGTCGCTGCTTGGTTAAGTACTCCCGATATAACTCAGACGCAACCTGGTGTATGGCTTCCATCGGATATTAAAAGTAAAATCCGGGACAAGAGAAGACTTCGGCGCAATTGGCAAACATCACGTGATCAAAGGGACAGAACACGCCTAAACTGTGCCACTAAAGAGCTTAAAGTAATGCTGAAAATTGTCAACCAGAACATTACAAAAAACAATTTGGAACAAATGTCACCCAAAGGTCTAGGGGAGCACTCATTGTGGAATGCCACCAAAAATACGCTTAAGCAACCCCAAAAACATTATCCACCGATTAGAACTGGTACGACATGGGCGCGCACTGCCGAAGAGAAAGCTGAAGCCTTTGCAGTTTATCTTAAATCTGTTTTTCGACCCAATGAGAGTCAAGACCATAATGCCACAGAAATAGATGATATCCTGGCCCAGGATCTTCAACTTTGCTTGCCTATAAAACCAACTACACCAAAAGAAATTGCTAAACAAATTTCCCTCTTAGATAGTAAAAAGGCCCCTGGTTTTGATCTCATCACACCGAGAGTGCTGAAAGAGTTGCCAAAAAAGTGCCTAGTATTCCTGGCGAACCTATTCAACGCAATATTTAGAACATGCCATTTCCCTGATATTTGGAAAATATCTCAAATTATCATGATTCCCAAGCCAGGCAAACCTGTGGAACAAACATCATCTTATCGTCCTATTAGTCTTACGCCAGTGTTATCAAAACTGTGGGAAAGAGTGTTCTTGTCCAGATTAAGAGAAAGCCTTAGTGAATGCAATATAATACCTGAGCACCAGTTTGGCTTTCGCCAAGAACACTCGACAGTGGAACAAGTTCATAGAGTGTATGATACGGTCGTCCATGCCAAGAGAAAAAGGAATATTGCTCTGCCGCCTTCCTTGATATTCAACAGGCATTTGACAAGGTTTGGCATAGAGGCCTACTATTCAAAATTAAAAAGCACTTGCCTCATTCTATGTTCCCAATACTAGAGTCATATTTGAAAGACAGATACTTTCAAGTAAAAGAACAAGACGCGAGATCCCACTTTTACCAATGCACTGCTGGTGTACCACAAGGCTCTGTACTGGGTCCTGTTCTGTATAATATTTTCACATGTGATTTGCCTCTGTCATCGGATATTACTGTTGCAACGTTTGCAGACGATGCTGCCTTCCTATCCTGCAGTAAAGATGCAACTCAAGCAAGTAGACAGTTACAAAAACAGCTAGACCTTACTAACTAATGTATGGCTAAATAAGTGTCGAATTAAACCTAGCGCACCCAAATCTCAACACATAACCTTTACTCTAAAAACAGGTGATTGTCCGGCCGTAAAACTAGGTAATGAGTCATTACCAAATACTACGTGTGTGAAGTACCTTGGGTTTTATATGGACCGACGGCTAACGTGGAGAGATCACATAAAAAACAAGCGCAACGATCTTAACAATCGATTCAGAAACTTACTGTGGATGTTAGGCAGGCAGTCAGAATTGTCTCTTAGCAATAAAGTACTAGTGTATTGTGCAGTTCTTAAACCTATCTGGCTTTATGGAGTCCAGATATGGGGTTCCGCTTGCAAATCCAACATATTATCATTACAAAGAGTCCAGAATAGAATACTAAGAACAATTACCAATGCGCCCTGGTTTACACGAAACAATGAAATACACCAGTACTTAGAAATGCCAACAGTCTTAGAAGAGATACACAAATACAAGCTGAAACACAAAGAACGATTGCTGAAACATCCTAATCCGCTAGCCTCCGGGCTATTAACTGTGGAAAGAGTCAAGCGGTTAAAGCGAGCTGATGTGCTCGACTCTGTGCAGACTTGAAGACAATGGTCTTCCTGTCTGGTAAAGCCACCACCAAATACCTTCACCAAATCTGCTTATAGTCTGTCGACTGATTGCAGATACATATAACAAAAAAAAAAAAAAAAAACTTTTGGGGGTAAAACAACATTTTTTTAAACTAAAAGAGCCCCTGTTTAAATGTGCTACAGGCACCGCGCTTGCTTAATCAGGCACTGGGTAGTTCGACACTTACCAAATAATCGAACCCAGCACTGAGCAGGATGTTCTCGGCGGTAGGGTGCCACTCAATGTAGGCAACACGTCGCTTGTGCCCATGAAGTTCCACCAGCCAATCTGTCAAATGCATAGACAACCCTCCATCTGGGATGTGCCATAGTTTCACCTGAAAAATAAAAAAATGTGATGTTAGTTTTAACGATTTCTCTGATTTATATTCATTTTTGGTTATGTTAGTAAGCTGTTAAACGGAATAGCTATGTGAGCTTGAAGCTCTGCATGTGTGTGTAGCTTTTGTTGTTTATTTCCAGTACTTCCATTTTAAAAACGTAGCTTCTTGTATACTTTTCTATATCTACGGTATTGATGATGATATTCGAAATGTGTGGTTGAGTAACCAACAGTGTGGTTAGTTGTGGTTAGTATATTTCTAGGCTCAGAATACAGAAAACACCACAAGCCACGTTCAGCTGTCATTATGGAGCACGCATTGTGTCCAAAAATTGTACCTGTATAACACTCTACACATCACGGCATACACAGAGTGTCTAATCGCTTGTTCGTGAAATTACACCAAATAGAGTAGTTTCAACGGTTTCATTCCTACGCGCGATCACTCTTGGGAGTTCTCTGTATTCTGAGTTTGTAGGTATGTTGGTACTGAGCTAAGTTGTCTTAAGTCTATTATAGACTTTATAAGGCAACAATACTAAACATTTCTATGAATTTTACGTGATAAGATTCCAATGTGTTACAAATATGTAACGAAATAAAGTTAATAAAACAAATACTATACGAAACTTAAAAGCTAAATAATTGTCATTTTTCACCAGGACAATCGAATTTATTACCACAATTGGAATGGAGGTAACAAAATTACCGTGCAGTCGTCTGAACACGAGGCTATGATGTTATCGTTGAACGGATTCCATTTGATATCCAATACGGGGCCTTTGTGACCCGTGACACGGCTGGCGTTGAAATCCAGGCGACCAGTCTGAAACAAGTATACACAATTACACAGATTTTTTTCATCATTTTACACTCCACGGAACTATTATGAAAGAGCCACTTAACTGGTATGCGACGGGTAATTGTAATAATGAATTCTAAATGTACTCTGGTTTTTTGAAAGGGAACCTATTTTCAGGATTTTGCGTTGCGGACTTGTCATTAAAAGTATAGTTATAATACGTTGTTAACGTTGTTATTGAGTTACTATTTGATGATTTTTTTATGCATAATTGTTTTAAAGTTACGGGATTATTATCGGGATGTCCGGAGTACAGCAATTTAGGAATCAATATTTAGCTTGTAATTGACCATTGCAACTTTTTTATAGTGAGACGTGATATAGCCCATTGGATATGATCTCTGCCTTCGATTCGGAAGTTCAAATCCGGTCCGGGGCATGCACCTCCAACTTTTCAGTTGTGTGCATTTTAAGACATTAAATATCACTTATCTCAAACGATAAAGAAAAACATCGTGAAGAAACCTGCATCCTGAGACTCATGCTCAACAGTAAGCCGAATATTATGGGTTGTTAATGATGAATTGACCATTGTCAAAATATATTGAGGATTTTACGGTTTCGGAGTAGGACATCGGTAGAATCGGATCAGAGTGGCATTGTAGCTTGGATTGGCCGGTTTTTCAGGAGAATAGCTAAATAATAAGTACAAACGAAATTCATACAGTAGGTATTGTGAATTTACATAAAGTTACGTCTTCTACAATTTTAGGCTATATGTTCGCTTTATATCAGGTGTGTTTCTTGCCAAGCACAAACTTGTCGCGAATTAAAAATAAAGAGTTAAAGATCTAGTATGAAGCAAGAATGTGATTTTCAAAATTTTTGGAACCCATTTGATGGTTTACCTCGGCCAATAGGTACCACGTAACTCTAGTAAGTGTAGCAGTATTATATTAAACGTTATTACATTTAACAGGTTTTAATTTGCTTTTGTTATGCTCATTAACTTGTAATAACAATTGAGTCCAAGGAATAACAAGACGGACATAATACTTGTAAACTAAATATTTATAACGATTTGAGTAATAAACTGTTATAAATAACAGACCTATCAACTTAGAAATTGTCTAGCAGAAACTTCTCTTTATTACGTCACGCATCAAATTAATAGCACTGAGAAATGACTTGCTACATGGTAACGTAACGACAATTTTTATCTTTACTACTTCAATATAGAATGTGCTCGAGCAATTATACCAAATGCCAAAGTGATTACCGTCGCAATTCGACACACGTACACGGATGTGTCTTGGGACCCACAACTGTAGCACTGTACTGTTATTTTTATTAGAATTTGGTGTCGTATCCTCACGCAATCTATTTGCAAATTTACAGGCTTTTAATATAACAGACCGATCGAAACCGTTTTTCTGGTTTTATAACAGCTCATTGCAAGCTCTAACATAATCCTCCTCCGTGAGTCGTCATGTATAAGGGTCGTGACCATTTCTGAACTTTGTCCTTAAGATCTTATTCCATTTTGTTCTATCATAATAACTATGTGCTATTTCACTAGAAGAGAAGACTTGCGCTAATAGAATATTCATTAGTAATAATTAGGAGAATGAGTTTAACCAGTAGATATTCAATAAAAAATTATTTAGAACGACTGGATCGATACTGATACTATCAATGATGCTTTTAACTTCTTTTGGAGAAGGAAAAAACCTACTGACCAAGGCATGTCCGACTCGCACAAACTAAAATGACCTTTCCATTGTGGACCGGTCTGAATTGCTATGGATTTCTTCAGACCTTTCATGCCTTATATTCTCTCTGTTTTGTGACCTTTCTCTTCCTCTTTTAGAATCCTTATGACTCTAAGATCTCTCTGTGTACTTCTCTATTGCTTTTCTACGGACAAAATGTGTGTGAAAAGTTTTACGCATCTATCTTGTCCCTCTGCTTGTAGTACCGAATTGTTGTAACATGCTCAATGCTCATATCGAGCGAACATTCATGCCAGTTGTAGTGACGGAAACATCTTCAGACAAAAAGTCTAGCCGGGTTGGCATCGTCGCGTGACTGCGAGCGATGTCTATGAACTATGTAGATGCGTGCTCTAAGTTATTTGTCCCTTAATACACAGATCCTTGGAAGAATTGGTTACGCAGAATCGACCGAGTCTAAATGTACGTAAAATTTAGAATGTACTTTCGTAATTTCGACCTACTTGCGTATGACACAACGTCCTTGTATTGTCCCATTTATAAATGCTTTATGTTTTAAGGCCATGCGATGTTGAGGTACGCTGAGTGTTTCTTAAATTGATGCACTTGAGCGGCAGTGCGTAAAAAATTTTCGTGTGATGATATCGCTTTGGCAATCTTATTGTTCTTAAACTGCGGATAAAGTATTTAATTAAATTGTAATCAAAACATGGAGAATTTCTGTGCGAATAAGTTAAGTATTATGTTTTAACATATTATTATGTTGCATAGTGTGTGCATCCAACTTAGGATTGGATTAGTGTGGTTGTTCTAAGCTTTCTTTGAGACAAAAGCGAAATTGTGCAGATTTTTCCATTTGGAAACCAGTTCAGCTAATATAGTTATTATTATGCTATGCTTAAACAAAAGAAGAAGGTGCTACTTTGCGGGACTTGCATGACGTACAATGAAAAAAAATTAACTTTGCCATATTCTATGGAAATCAGACAAATCAGTCGTCCTCACTGATCCAGTATAACTCTTTCATCATCCGTTCTATGTTTTCAAATGAAAATATACTACAAATTCGTGTTACGTCACACAGATTTGACTGATATTTGCGGAAAAACAAAATAGGAAATTCATTTTCAGGGTGTCGATTATGTAAAAAACAGCAGACCATTTTTTCCCCAATTCCTTTGATCAATTAATCCAACCAATATTTCTCCGACGAAATAATCTTATTAAGTTTAATAATCTCCGTATTTTGTGACTTTTCAGGGAAAACAGGCCTTTTAGAATGTGGTCACCTTGATTTCCTTTTTTATTACAATACCGTACGACACCATAAATTTCGATGACATATTTTTATTATTACTTTATATACCCTCATAAAACAAATGGTAAACATATAATCTGGTCAGGTCAATGTATCATAAGTAGTATTACATTTATTACAGTTCTAAAAATCTGATTGAAAGAAATAGGATTAGACAAATCCGATCAGGGTCGTGGGTGTAAAAGTATTGTGCTAAGTTGTTAATACAATGGAGTATTTAATTGAATCACGACCTCATTAGACCAGTGTTTACCTAGTCTATGTTTCGGTATTCGAGGTCCTGAAATCGAGCTCATGCTATGTACAGAGTCTTTATTCTAATTTGGGAATATGGTGGTGTTATGTTCTGCAGAGTTGTTATGGTATCTTGGTGTATGATTTAGATCGTTAAGTTACCATCGTTTTCCACTGTATTTTCGTAATTGTGATCATCTAACATAGTTTCACGACGAAATTATCGTCGAAATAACTACGTCATTTTACATCAAATGGCAGTGATTTTTTGTTATACGATGATCTAACATGATTATTTCAAAGAAATTACGTGTATATTAATTAAAATAATCTTAGTACAAATAAATTGTGAACTCACGTGATCAAGCGGTAGGACGAGGAAGGCACCGCCGCCGGCTACCTCAGTGACGATGGCGACAAACTTGGGGTTGACGGCGCAAAAGTTGGAGTCGTGAGCATTCCTCGTGATCTTTATGTTGTCGTAACAACGCTCCCTTTTAAAGGGAACACCATAAACATGGCGGAATTTCGAGCTCCTCACTCCGCGAAACCATACCTGAAAATTATATGATAACGTAATCTTTGAAATTACATGATGGCCTTAATGAAACATGATGGACCAGGCATTGTGTCAGTAGTTGCGTTGAAGTTTGTGTATTCTATCTATCGAATCCTCCACGACTAGACAGGAGGTCTAAAGTTCGATCGTCGATTTATATGTGTAGCTCTAAGCTTTTTGCATAAAGTATAGGGAAGTAAAAGAATCTTTTCTACTAAGATATTCAAAAATGGTTTTCAAATCAACTATAATATTATTGAACGAAATTGATACTTTGAAAAGTTTACAAAACATACGTTAATATAATGAGCTATTATTTAAATTCCAAATTAAGTAGAATTTAATGACCATTGTATTTAACATAGCAATGATATCAATATAGTAGCTAGCTAGTAGATAAGTCAACTTTGTTTAAACTTCAACTTTGAAAACGATTTACGGCAATATAACACTGTCCGGTGTTTTGATTGAAGACCGTTCTATTTTATGTTATCTGCCATAACCGGTATCAATATAATTTAGGTGTCGACGGCTTCGTAACGTAGCCTGAAGGCTAGGCTACAGTTAAATCTATTTTTAATTGTAAAACGTTGCCCTCTTTCTCTATGTAATATTTAGATTACATAGAGAAAGAGGGCAACAATGCATTAGAATAAACTTTAGTGTTTCATTTATTTAATGCAATGCAAAATCCTAAAAAACTCGTGAATCTTTAAGACCCTGAACTAACCATGAACTAGGTCTAGGTATTAACATGTAACGTGATGGATCACAGCGACAGTGATTGCCCCCATTATTTTGTGGTAGAGGAAACACCTCGAGCAGGTACCAGAACTTGTGACATTGGTAGTAGGTTTTTCCTCTACCCCAAAATAATGAAGCAATCACTGTCATCAGTCTCATTATTACCTAGACCTATTTTATATAGCAGTTTTTTGAAGACTATAATATTTCTCTGAAATCTAAAGACTGTAAACCGCCTGTATATTATAAGGACGGTCTTCTACTTAAATAGGAGACAACATTTTCTTTAAAAGTTATAAAGAGTACACTACTCTCGTTTTATTTCTTCGATTCTAATATTATATAGAGGTCAAGTTTGTGTGGGTGTAAAGGGTCACGATATTTGTGAGTGACACAGGCTATATTTTATCCCGATATTCTCACGGGAAAGGGTACCGCGGGGCGTAAGCTAGTATATTATATGGACCATAATGAACGTTCGTTATCGATTGATGACCCGAGAGTAACTATGGGTCCCTATTGGTCGTGGGGACATGGGCATTTGCCCAGACTAATCCAGTAGGAAAGAGGGTCCTGTCAAGTACACTCGCATATGATAAACGCTCTTTTAAAAAATATTTACAATTATGTACTTTAGTCATATAAGACCTAGAACGAGAGCCTGCAATAGCCTGATGTACCTACCTTATTTTGAGAAAGCTGGTGGGAGGCTTCGGCCGTGGCTAGTTACCGCCCTACCGACAAAGACGTACCGCCGAGCGATTTAGCGTTCCGGTACGATATCGTGTAGAAACCGAAAGGGGTGTGGAATTTCATCCTCCTCTAACTTATAAAAAAAGGCTGGAAGTTTTCAGTCTATGCACCTACCATAGGTAAATACGGTAGCCAATTATGGAGTTTGGATTATGGTGGCTTTGGAAAGTAGCAGGTTTCAGGACTCCAGATCCTCAATTTTCCAAGTATAAAACGTATTTTTTTAATATTGTCTACGGAATATCAAGAGGAATCATGTCTCCAGTCGTCAGACCCTTAGCTTTTTGGCAACCCTCAGAGACCTTTAAAGTATATAGTCCTCTTAAAACACAGATACTGGCGACCTGGAGAGCTTCAATAGCTCGACGCTAAGAGCGGTCGGACTCATCACCGAGGGGTGGCGGTACGATCCCCGCCCCGTTGGTCTATTGTCGTACCCACTCCTAACACAGTCTTTACCGACTAGTTGGAGGGGAATGGGAATATTGATCATATTTAAAAGATATGGCAAATATTATTTAAAAAATTTAAGACGGTTGAGAGTCTTTTTTCAGATTTCATAAAATATAATAAGTCTGGCTATCGCAAGCTCTCGGTAAAAATTATTTATTGGTATTTTAATTCTATTAAACGTCATATAGAAAACGGCATTCTGTGATGGGTCGGCAAGTAAACACGCAAGGTGTGATAATTAACACTATTGTTCAAACATTTTTCTCATAGACGTCGAAAAACGTGTAGAAACTTCCAACAGTAAAAGTGATGAAGTGGTTATTAATTAATTTTGTAAGTTCTCTGAACGCGTAACTATTTAATTTTTGCTTCAGATAAAAGACGGAAAAAGGAACTAACTACCTATCTATGTAATTTTCTTGGTGGTAACTAAAGAAATTCAACAAAATAAAGATAAAAATTTGTTATACGCGAAACTGACCGAAAAGTGTACTTAGCTTATATACGAGTATATCTCTTTATTTTTCGTTCCTGCATTTAGATAAGCAATTTGCTATGCAAGGACGGCCCCTTGCCAATATATAAATACTGACTGACTTACTCAGTTATTTTGGAATATCCATACATATTATAAACTAGCGGACACCCGCGACATCGTTCGCGTGGAAGTCAGTTTTTCACAAATCCCGCGGGAACCATAAATTTTTCCGGGATGAAAAGTAGCCTATGTGTTAATCTAGAGTAATATCTATTTCCATTCCAAATTTCAGCCAAATCGCTTTAGCAGCCGCAGCGCCAAGGAGCAACAAACATACTTACACACACACACACTTTCGCCTTCATTTTATTAGTGTAATCTGATGTAATAAGAAATTAAGTCTTTCAGTCTGTCTGTTGCGGCTAAACCGACAATATTTAGATATATTTTAAATGCATATTTAAAAGAAAGGTTATAGTAGGTACCTATAATTATTTATAATATGAAAAAGGCTTTTATTCAATGAAAAAGAAGAGCATTTTTTAAATCTCAGTTATATTTAGTACATATTACTAAAGTTAAAAACAACCTTTCTGCCACAATTGTCCAATGTTTGAATGAGGAAAGGTCCTGAGTTTGATTATTTTTTTTTTCAAATTTAACAAATATATAGTAACTACTAGTGCTCACAATTAAACAACAAATAAAATATATTTTAACATGCAATTTTACATAAAAATAAATTAAAAGATGCACCATTACCTGTGAATTTGTCATCTCGCCACTACTCGGGTGCAATTTCAAGGCATGCACTACATAAGATTCACACTCCATATAAACTATGAACACATTTTGTGCATTTTACAATACATAATCATGTAAACAAAAGTACTGATACTTATGCTGCCCACATCACGAGCTGCTAAACAAACACTGAAAAAATGTCAAAGAACAAAAAAAAAATGATAGGAGAACATAAAATGGCAATGTGCAAATTAAAAGTACCTAAAAACAAGTCTTCTACATGACAAGTGAACACTCAAAACTGTTTTATTCGTGTGCGAACAGAGGCCCAGACGCGTGCGTCGGGCGACAAGCGAAAAAAAAAGTGAAATGTACAAGTCACAAGTGATGCTGGGAGAAAATATATCCATTGTAATGTGTACAAGCGATAGCTCTGATAGACAGTATATCAATTAAGTACAATTTACCTAAAACATTTAGTGTATTGCGTAACACGTTTTATGCAATACATAACAGTTTTGATATCACTTTCATAAATGTATGCAAATATTATGCTGAATGGCTGAATGTAAAATTTTACTAGTTTTTTTTTTACTCGAAAGTCATTCGGAATAATTACAAGTTATTTAGAGATCTTATATGATTGCTGACTAGATAAGTGCTTTGAACTTAATGTTCACAAAACATTAAGTACAATTAAATTTTAAAAAGTACTAAGCATGTAGTAATAACTACATTTGTTTTTCTTATATTGAATTCAATATTATAAAACGGACGGTAAAAGGTGCCATGAGTAAAAAAATATAAATTTATAAATTTTAATATACGTATATATATTTTAAATGTGAAAGGTCATTTCATCACGAAAGCTCGAAAACCATTTGACGTACAAAAATGAAATTTGACAGGGAGGTAGTTTATAGATAGAACGGTTTTTGCGACAAGGCCGGTCATATTAAGGAGAGTTGACGACGGACGCAGTCGCGGGCGTCAAATAGTAATGTTATAAACTACGTTAATTGCAATCGCTTGAGTACGAAAGTTACAATTATTTAACATCTTTAATAAATAAAGCAATCATGGCGCATGCGACTAACACTTTTGTTTACGATTGCACCTGTGCAGACAACCTGTCATTTTAGTTCAATTTACATGCCGGGGTGTAATAGGTGTAGCACGATGTATACTGATATCTAACCTACCTACCTAATAAAAAATATTTCAATTACAATCGCCACGCGTCATTAGGGACGATTCACTATTATAAATTTCATATTATTATAAACATCGATCATAATGTCCATTTAAAAATGAAAATATGTATATAGATTACCGCAATAAGGTGCAATTCACAAATTTTATAGACACACTTAGATGAATAGTACTTAATAAATACTGTTCATCATAGAGATCTTTATAAGTAGAGATAAATACTATATATTATGTTGAAATAGGTACTATACTATGTTTGTCTGTGATTTTCTCTACTATTCCTTTATGGAATGAAGTTTCAATATTTACATACATACTTATTATATTTTTCAGGAAGTTTTTTATTAGGATAATATAATAATAGTACAGGTATTTCCATAAAATAGTTAAATTTCCTGAAATATTCTAATGTTATGGACAATTTTTTCAATTTTTCGTTCCATAAAAACCCTCTAAAAAGATGACTGAAATTGGTTAAGCAAGTCTCAAGTTAGCGATGTCAACAACCAAATACCGACTCGTTTTTATATATTGATAGATGTACATACATGATAATATTATCATAGTATGATGTGATAATGTCAAATACTTAAAGATTGTTTTATAGTTATCACATTAGTTCTCTATTATTGTACTGTTATCAGCATATATACAAGTTATTCAACTCAATTCTTCATTTATGACATGATTATTAAAATAATTATGAAAGTGTTAACAAGTTTCTAGGTTGCCTTTCAAAGCAGTGCAAACGAAACAATTACTTACAGATAGTCACTGCTTATGTAACTAACTGCATTAGTACATTATTACTCAAAGCAAACTCGTTTCCAAGAATTACTGGCATACTTAATGTATCACTAAGCTTTTTGTTGTATTTTTTTGCAATTTTTATTTACTAGAACACAAATTTTCATTACATTTGCAACTTTTTCCGTGTGAAATTTAGTTTTTTACGAATACCGCAGAAAACATATATTTTATCCTAGGATAAAAGGTAGGTAGCCAATATTTTGCTCAATAACCTCTTCTATCTATCTGTAAAAGTCCCATTCAAATTGATAAATTGAATTTGTTCAGCCGTTCCAAAGATTAGCCAGACAAGGCTAGTTTTCGTTTTAGTCTTATGTAAATAACTTTAAAAACAAAAAACATACTTATTTTGAAATTACAAACAGACACATCCATTTCATTTCTACAGGGTGTCCCATAATTATGATGACCTGATCATCTATCATCTCAGTGAAACAAAAATTATCACTACACTCACTCACAATTCCTACAAACAAATAAAACATCATTTTTAAAAGCTACAGCATTAAAAAATCTGATTCAAGATAGGAAAATTTTAAAAATCCAATAAAATAAATATAACTTGGTCAGCCTAGGGATTTATTATTAGTTTTAGATAATTAGATGGTCTATTGTTTTATCCATTAATTCTGGGACACCCTGTATGTATTAAGTATTGACAACTTATAAAAATTCTTAACCTATTTTCAATGTTAGGCCTCTCTTTCTCTTTAAAAGGGGTTTGGAACTCAGATTCAAAGTGCTGCTCCAACCATGTCTACAAACATAGGATCCTTATGATCAGAACCTGCATAGCTAAAGAATTTAATAAACATTGAGGTGATTAATACCTTTACACTAATTCATCAAGCAGTGGAAGATCTAGTACCTAGGACATATTTTGCGACAAAACTGCTTCAAACCATTATGATAGACAAGATTACAGGCTACAGAAGAGTAGGAAGAAGAAAGAAGTCTTGGTTACAAAATATAAGGGAGTGCAGTGGCATAATGACAGTCAGAGAACTTTCCGCCTAGCCATGGACAAAGAGAAGTTTAGAAAGCTGACCACCAACCTTCATTAATGGAAAGGCACTAAGAAGAATTCATCATGATCAACACTCACTGTGATTCACTGTTGAGCACAGGTCTCTAATGACGTTGAGAGAGGCTGAGTTGAGGTAGTCCACCACACTGGCCCAATGCGGACTGGCAGACTTCAACACACACATAGAGAATTAAGATAATTGTAAGGTTTGCAGGTTTTCTCAAGATGATTTTTCCTTCACAGTTTAAGTCATGTGATATTTAATTTCTTAAAATGCACATAACTGAAAAGTGGGCAGTGCATGCCCTTGGCCAGATTCAAACCTACTTGGAGCTCTTAACAAAATTTTTGATAACTGATCATGCTCACTGAGGTAGTTTGGGTGTCTTTTACAGAACTCCAAGAGGCTCCTAAATCATTTGGAAAAAAGAAAACCCTGTCATTTTATAGCCTTACCCAGAACTGGAAGTCAGGACTATATGATCCACAGGCTAATCAAACAAGGCCATTGACCAAAAATTACCACCATACAACTAAAGAAATCATAAAGGTCAAAAATGGACAACAATGACACTTTCAAAATTTGATTCAAAAACTTTTTTACTGTAAAACTGAAAGAGAGAGAAAGAACACATTGCTGAGTGTATGAGATCAATCAATATTAAAACAATAACCTCACTCATTCAAAAGCAAATGAGTCAATGATTGAATAGTATGGCCATCCTTATTAACCGACTTCAAAAAGGAGGAGGTTCTCAATTTGGTCAGTATTTTTTTTTTTTTTTTATGTATGTACACCGATTACTCAAAGACGCCTGGGCCGATTTCAAAAATTCTTTTTTTGTTTGAAACGGTATAGTCCCCATTTGGTCCCATTGCCATCATGTCAAGATCTGATGATGGAATCCTGGAGAAATTGAGGGGAACTTTCGAAAATTATATGGGTGTCTAGTGTGTTCGTAAACTTTTCCATTTACTATTTTTAAGCACTACAATTTTATGAAGGTTTAAAATCGATCTGATAATGGAGCCATAAAACAGACGAGGGAACTCCTCGGCGATTTACAGCAGTTACCTTTTGTTTGGGCTTGATTAATTTGTATTAATGAGAACTTTCTACCTAGATGAGTTGTGTCTGTTATTAGGGGTCTGATGATGAAGACCAAGGTCAATTAAGGGAACTCCTTAACGGTTTACGGTAGCTACCTTGTGCTTGGGCTTGATTAATTGGGTTGAGATGAAATTTTACACTAAAAATGGAAAAATAATAAAAAATTTAATAAAAAAATACAACCGACTTCAAAACCTAAAAACGTACCCACTAAACTAAAAAGCGAAAAATAACATCATAATATGTTCTACCTGCTGATCAGTATGAAGGCGGTGCTTAGCTGGTGCTGTCTTAATTTAAGCCATTTCTGACAGGAGAACATGAAACAACACTGTATGCAAAATCTAAATCTATAAGATATTCTCACATGGCTTGAATTAATACATCACCGGCTTAGCACCGCCTTCATACTGATCAGCAGGTAGAACATATTATGATGTTATTTTTCGCTTTTTAGTTTAGTGGGTACGTTTCTAGGTTTTGAAGTCGGTTGTATTTTTTTATAAATTTTTTTATTATATTGTTTAATATGAAGGACTTATCCATATATTTATGCAATAACATTCAATAATATTATTTATGCAATAACGGCCTATGCCAAAAGGCACACTATGTTAAGAAACATTCTTTAAAAAAAAATGTAATGTTTAAAATATTGTACTTTCTTAACACAGGATAAAGGGCTTATTATTATTATAATTCAAGAATGTAAGGCGCGATTGCCCAGTGGATATGACCTCTGCCTCCAATTTCGGAGGGTGTGGGTTCTAATCCGGTCCAGGGCATGCATCTCAAACTTCTCAGTTGTGTGCATTTTAAGAAATTAAATATTACGTGTCTCAGATGGTGAAGGAAAACATAGTGAGGAAACCTGCATACCAGAGAATTTTCTTAATTTTCTGCATGTGTGAAGTCTGCCAATACGCATTGGGCCAGCGTGGTGGACTATTGACCTAACCCCTCTCATTTGAAGAGGAGACTCAAGCTCAGCAGTGAGCCAGATATGGGTTGACAATTCAATAATAACTGAAGCCTCAATAGCTCAATGGTAAGAGTGGTCGGAAAAAATTTACAGTCAAGAGCTATACTACTCTTTGCAGGAATAAATTCAAGATATTATTGTGTTTACTGACTCAGCTCAGGACCTCACACCCGCACAGTGAATCCATGGAATGCTAAGATATTTGTATCTCAATATTAATCATCAAAAAAAGGTTACCTCCCAAACCTACAATGGAGCAGCAAGGAGGGTCTAAGACCCATGTCTACATATAGGAGTGGGGAGTGCAGTTTTAGCAGGTTCAAAATCCTCTTGGATGTTGGGTAGTGCCCAACTCTTACCGGCTTAAAACCCGGCTAAAAAAATAAATATGAAAAGGACTCAAAGTATTGGCGGCTTTATGTTTAGAAGGTAGGAGGGATTTTTTTTCTATTCATGGCTTCAGAAATAGGCTTAATAAGCCTATGAAGGGTTTTCTTAGAAACTTTCATCCACATCAGTACCATAGAAGTACAATTTTCAGAAACCGTCACTCAGATCAAAAAAGTTAAAGAAATCTGTATACAAATTTATATTAGGTGAACCCCAATAGTGTTTCTGTGTTGATATTACAATCTATTATATTATATGTATTTGTGATAGAGAACTGAAGTGCTGATATGGGTGTTACATTGTAGTCTATTGATTAACATTAGCAATAATACTGTACATACATTTTCGTGGTGATCTCATGATAAAAAGATAAATTTAAGTTGAAAAGAATACAATTTCAGCGTGAATAAAAAATGGATATATTTTCTCTTTTAGGATTCTCGGTATTAACTTGTACTTACACATACATAAAACAGATAAACCTCATAGAAGTATACGGTAATTAAAACAAAGCAAAAGTAATAAGCGATAACTAACAAATGAAAATCGTGGTATTTATCATAATTTTTAAGGACTTACCTTAGCGGCGGGCTTGTTACATGCTCTCACATCTACGAGCGCGGTACCTTTTGCTGGGCTCTTTTCAGTTATTATTTCTATGCAACTGATTTCTCTTATCAAATCATCTTTTACCGGAGGCATAATATCCTGTATTAGAAAAAAACAATTCGAGGATTTAAAATGCTTGACAATAAATATTAATAACTTTGTTAGGCGGCACTACAATGCTGGTGCTACAGGAATTATGTAGTTGTTTTATATAAAAATATTTACAATCCACAGCAGTAATTTATTACAGAATTATTTAAAAAATCGTTTCACAAATCACAAGTTCACAATCACTTCTCATCACGCACAAAAAAAATCGAATTAATGTTTTTTTTAATAATATAAATTGGTTTGAGGCTTGACAGAGCTAGATTCTTGCTTTTTTATACAAATGGGTTCTTGGCTTTTTGATTTGAAGCAAAAGAAGATAATGACATTATTAAGGGTTGCCATATACAATTTGTTTACACAGAGGAATTGGATATGGAGATGCATCGTATCAAAATTCACCAACGTTCAGTGTGACAAATCTTTCGGCTTGCCCTGTTTTAAAAAGTTTTTCTTTAAAACAGGGCAAGCCGAAAGATTTGATTTGAATAAATATTTTAAAATTATCGTTACTGCCACTCTCTTTTATTTCCATCCCTAGTTGAGACTCTTTCGAACTTTCTTTCAGTACGAAGTGAGGCAGAAGTGATGTCAAATATTTTTTTTTCTTTTATTCAATACTGAAAGGACATGTCCAAATTTTGTATGGAGGTTGGACCTTTATCCGAGTGTCAAATAAGCAGAACAAATTATTTTTATCTTAAAAGAAGATTAATATAGGGATTAAAACATTACACAAAATAAAAAAAAATTTGGAACGCGCATTCTTTTTTAATTAATTAAATAAAATGTATTTTTTTCATTAGCATGAAAACATTAATTTTTTAACAAGGCAACATGCTTGTAACTCACACCCTGTCAGATTGTCAGTGGTTTTCGCGTAGTAGCGTTCGACGTTTTTAAAGCAATTTATGGATTTTTTTTGATTAATTTTTCGCTATCTACGATATATAATTTCTTTTTAACTTATGTCTTATTGACATTTGACAATATTACAAGACATTGACACCTTACACCGGCTTGGCTTGGCTTGGCTGTTTTGAACACTTTTACTGTATTGTCTTCGACCATTAATAACAGGACCTGCCTCGCTAACCGTTGCCCCTCTGGCAAAGATCCAAAATCAATGATCTAACGCGTTTATAAAAACTGTGGCTATAGAATCGATGTTTTATTGTTGTAATCGTTTTCGTCATGTAAAGAGCTCCCTAAAAATGCCGGTTTGTGTAGTTGAATGGCATAAAAAACGGCCAAAAACTTGTAGTTTAACTTAGTAAAAGATGAAGTAATGTTTTATTTGTAAGTATTTCTACCTTAATTTTATCAAATTTTTAAAAAAATTCTAAAAAGTATCGATTATTTTGAAAAATTGATCGAGTAATCGAATATTCTTTGTATATATTCTGTGGATAGGCTAAGCGATGTGTTTGTTACTCTGTGTAAAAATTACGCGTGTGTGTATTGCGAGTCAAATTTATAGTTGTGTGTATATGGACACAGAATATATTTAATTATGGTGTGGTCAAAATATAAGTGGTCATGGTGGCTCCTTAATTTTTTTACATAATTGTGTTAAATATTTTCAATGCGTGAGTTTACCTCGTCCCCCTCAAAAAACGACAGACTTTTTTGTTGGTGAATTTGGGTGTGAAACAGGTCCATAGTCTAAATAGTCAAAGCTATATTGTATATGTTTAATTTGTAGACAAGGGAGCGAAACAAAAAAAAAATATCTAGCGAGTTCCAAAAAGTCTGAAAATTATTTTCTACACAGTAATTTGTATCTTCTATACGTAATAAATACTGTAGACCTGCTTATAAATTATAAATAATAAAGGCCCATTTTGGGACATGTCCTTTCGTAACTTAGACCATTCTAAGTTTCGTAACTGAGGACGAAGCTGAATTCAACTTTATTATCTATTTCACAAAAAAATAAAAAAAGGACTACCTATACTAAGATTCCAAAGCTGTACGTAGATTAAAAAAACTGAAAGTTTGCCGATGGTTTGCCGCTTTTTTCAACTGAATACGCGCAAAATTTGAATTTTTTTCTAGAACTTACGCCATTTTATAAGTTGGCGTCGTAATAATTTCGAGTTTCTTTTCTCAATTTTAAAATTTCACAGGTTAATTTTCTTCATATAATAATTATAGTTATTATTTAATATTTTCTTCATATATTACACTTGACTGAATTATTTAATTGTTTTTAGATAGTTAAGAATGGATATTAATACTATAGAAAGAATTTCTAATAGAAAAAGATTAGGTGAAGACCTGAGCCAGGTGCAAGAGAAAGTAAAAAAGGAAAATGTCGAGCTAATAAAATTACAGGTAAATATAATAACAATAATTCATAATATCTAATCATGTAATTGTTTTCGACTTTTCGGTACACAATATGTACCTACGAAATGCTTACTAAAGCAAAATATATGAGAAAAAATTATAAGGATGTCGTAAATTAAGTATATGTTATATCTCATGCAGGTGTGGTCAAAACGCCTCCTCCTCGTTTATAATTATTATATATTTATTATAGGTATATTACTATTTAATAAGTTGCTAACTAGGTACACACCAAATACTTGGAAATTGAGTATTGAAGTAGGTAAGTACTTATCTATCAAAGAAAATTAGTGTTTAGCAAATTTTCTTGTTAATGAATGTTTTTTTTATTATTTAAGCTTATTTGTTATAGTAAAAGATCCGTATTAGAAACGACCTTCACCCGTCTGTTCATTGTATGAAAAGTATTTTATATTTTTAATACGTTAGAAAGTTAGTTGCATAATTTATTGGGACAATAGCCACTGGGTACCTAAATATATTGCGAGTAGGTTGTCTAAAAAATTCCTGGCCTAACTATTATTAAGCATTATTAACTATCATTAATGATATCGCAATATATTTTTTAACGTACTAAAATATACTACGAGTAGATTGCCTCAAAAACTCTTTGTTAAAAAACACTTTTCATTCAATAAACAAATGGGCGAAAGTAGTTTTCAGTACTGATCCTGACCTGTTACATGTAAGGTAATGTTTGCTGTATTGTGTAATGGCTAAAAGTTTGTCAGCATAAACTCCTTCCACGGGTAGGTACCTATGTAAGGTAGCCAATTGTAGAGCTTGGAAGGTACCAAGTTTTAAACAGCTCGACCCTCAATTCAAGGGTAAGAATTGCAAAATAATAAATAGATCGAGATCGTCAAGTGGTTGTCGAGCTCTCGCTTTTATAATATTTGAATTTATTCTAATAATTGGGTTCTGGGTAGGTAGCGCAAGACAGTGCGCATTGGGAGCTGAAGGAGCGGCTCGCGCAGCTGCGGGGCGAGCACGAGCGCCTGCAGCAGAACATGCTGCAGCTGCAGATGCAGTACGAGGAGCTGTCCGCGCGCCACCAGGACGAGCTGCGCCACCGCGCAGAGACCCTCAACAAGTTAGTGTGCATTCATTGAGACAATAGTCACTGGGTGCCTACTGGGTAGGTGGCGCAGGACAGCGCGCACTGGGAGCTGAAGGAGCGGCTCGCGCAGAGGCCCTCAACAAGTTAGTGTGCATTCATTGAGACAATAGCCACTGGGTGCCTACTGGGTAGGTGGCGCAGGACAGCGCGCACTGGGAGCTGAAGGAGTGTCTCGCGTAGCTGCGGGGCGAGCACGAGCGCCTGCAGCAGAACATGCTGCAGCTGCAGGCGCCACCAGGACGAGCTGCGCCATCGCGCAGAGACCCTCAACAAGTTAGTGTGCATTCATTGAGACAATAGCCACTGGGTGCCTACTGGGTAGGTGGCGCAGGACAACGCGAACTGGAAGCTGAAGGAGCGGCTCGCGGACAATAACTACTGGTTGGGTGCTAGGTTGGTGGCGCAGGATCCTTGACGATCGATATAGAAAATATAAATTCCTAAACTGAACCGAGCTGGGAATCTAAATCACGAGTTTTATGTTGAGAACCAACTGCGTCAGAGAGATCTTCAAAAGCTTACTTTCCCATGGAAGCTTTTCCGAGCTATACATAACAGTTGAGTTTGTACGGCAGACCAATGATAATTTTATAGTATATATATATATATGTTAATATATAGTATATATGTTAATATATAGTATATATGTTAACATATATATGTTACGTGCCTACAAAATCACTGTGAAAAGTGATCCGTATTAACAACTCCACTGAGCGCACACATGCACAATTTGATGTTTACTTACATTATATATTTATGTATACTTATAATTTTAACACTTCCTAAATACGCAACTCGACATTGTAGACAATATTTAGGTATTATTTGTTTAAATAAAAAATTTGATTAAATAATGTTTTATTGGTCCTTAAATAAAAAAATCTCTCTCCTGGCACCACTTCTGACCTTGCCTCCGACTTCGATTCCGACTCCGATAAATCAAATTTAAAAACTCCGACTCCACCTTCGGTTCCGATAAATTACCTCCGTTACATCCCTGGCCCCCCAAGCCAAGTGGCACATCGATTCTCTTTCTACGATCGCTAACGCTTCGAAAACTAGAAAAATGTATGGGAATGACAGATCTTGATCACGTGACCTGTCGACAGCAAATGTCATGTACATACATCTTTCTAATTTTCGAAGCGTTAACGACACGTGGCTAGGGGGGCTGGTATAAAGTATCGTTGCGGCAGACTGAACGCCACGCGCAAGATCGCCGAAGTTCTGGAGGGGCTAACGCAGCAGTGCAAGGAGGCGTCTTCGCGCACCGAAGCGAACCTGGCGGCGCTGTGCGAAACTTACGCGCGCTCCGACTTGGTGGTATGCGGCCTGCAGCGCGAGCACGTCGCCATTCGTGAGAGCGCCGAGCGGAATGTAAACGAATTGGTGGAGAAGAGTGCGTACTATTCAACTATCTAGGATAGAGTTTTTTTTTATAATAATACATGTTAGAGCAATGATAGCCCAGTGGATAACCTCTGCCTCCGATTCCGGAGGATGTGGGTTCGAATTCGGTCCGGGGCATGCACCTCCAACTTTTCAGTTGTGTGCATTTTAAGAAATTAAATATCACGTGTCTCGAAAACGGTGAGGAAATCGGCATACCAGAGAATTTTCTTAATTCTTGCGTGTGTGATGTCTGCCAATCCGCATTGGGCCAGCGTGGTGGACTATTGGCCTAACCCCTCTCATTCTGAGACGAGACTCGAGCTCAGCAGTGAGCCGAATATGGGTTGAGAATGATGATGATGATAATGATGAAGAAAAATACAAATAAAATATTAATATCGATTATAACCCTTATTCCATAAACTATACGAAATTATTTCTTAATATTAAATGTGATACCCTGACCTAGAGTCTATGCACACGAGGTTAAACGAGTCGATGACGCGATTTATAGGATTTAAGACACTCAGAAAATGCTAGCCAATAGGCATGTTGTCACCTTACACGCTATCCAGGCGTTTAAGCTACAAATGCACCGATGTATAAATACTACTAATAATATAAAGAGGTCAAGTTTGTGGTATTGTAGGGGGTAATCTTTGGGTCTACTGAACCGATTTTAAAAAATCTTTTACCACTAGAAAGCCACGTTATTTGTGAGTGTCATCGGCTATATTTTATCCCGGTATTCTCTCGGGAACAGAAACACAGTACGCGGGTGCAACCGCGGAGCGTTGCGCATTGGACGCGCTCATAAAAACACGCGTTTAAGTAATGTTGTGTGTAAAGTGTCTTGTGAAATTGTATATTTTTGTTGACTAGCTGATACCCGTGTGAAAATCAGATTTTTCGGGCCATTGTGTTGCTCAATAATCTCCTCCATCTTCCGGTGAAAGTCCCATTAAAATCGGTTAAGCGATTCCCGAAATTAGCCCGAAAAAGTAGAAGTAGAATGATAGACATAAATATTTAAAAAAGTGTGGCTATATTTTTTTGATATATTTGCTTGTAACTAAACTTGGTTCAGTGAAACTCAAGAGCGAGCGTCAGAAGCAACTCAAGCAAGAGTACGCCGAGTATCAACAGGTCGCCAACACTGAGTTAGGTAATATGAAGAATGAGCTCAAAGGGAAAGAGACGCTTGTAGAAAAACTCAAGCAACAGCTTGCAGCAGCTGAGATCAACATTAACAAGGTAACTATTCGTACTAGAATAAGCCTAGAGATCTCCCTACAATAGCCCAGTATATGAAACAAATCGAAAACTTATTTTGAGAGAGCCACGAACCACCCCAACCAACACAACCAACAACTGCGTTGAGGTTTGTAACTACACCCACGATCCCAAAGTTGATTGTAGATCTAGACGCCTGAAAAACGCTCATTACGATCCTGATGGCGACATGACGACTAACAAGTTAGCCCTTGACTACAATCTCACCTAATGCTAAGTGATGATGAAATCTAAGATGGAAGCTGGCTAACACCCCTTTCGGTTTCTACACGACATCGTACCGCAACGCTAAATCGTTTGGCGGTACGTCTTTGGTAGGGTGGTAACTAACCACGGCCGAAGCCTCTCACCAGCCAGACCTGAACCAATTAAGAAAACCTCAATCAGCCCAGCCGGGGATCGAATCCAGGGCATCCGTCTTGTAAATCCACCGCGCATACCACTGCACCACGGAGGCCGTCGACTAGTTGTGTCATCTGAAGCTCTTTTTAGAATGTGTTCGTTGCATGTTACTGTGGATATACTTTTCCATTTGGTGGACCATCTGCTTAGTCTGTCAATTATTACTATAAAAATATGTAGGTATAGCGCGGTCAAAAGTAAATTAAAAATTATATTTGATAAAGCGCGATGCTACCATCGCCGCTCTACACTGCGAAATGAGCAACACCCAGGCTGATCTGCGCAATCAACTGTCCGACACGAAGAACCTTGTAACGGCAAAAGAGAATATCTTGACTGATCTGCACAAACAGCTAACAGAAGCTGACAGCAACATGAGAAATAAAGATAACATCTTGACAGATCTGCGCCACCAGCTGGCACAAGCAGAGAGCAACATGATAAATAAAGATAACATCTTGGCAGATTTGCGCCACCAGCTGGCACAAGCAGAGAGCAACATGATTAATAAAGATAACATCTTGACAGATCTGCGCCACCAGCTGGCACAAGCAGAGAGCAACATGATAAGTAAAGATAACATCTTGACAGATCTGCGCAACCAGTTGGACCAAGCAGAGAGCAACATGATAAATAAAGATAACATCTTGACAGATCTGCGCCGCCAGCTGGCACAAGCAGAGAGCAACATGATGAATAAAGATAACATCTTGACAGATCTGCGTCACCAGCTGGCACAAGCAGAGAGCAACATGATAAATAAAGATAACATCTTGACAGATCTGCGCAACCAGCTGAACCAAGCAGAGAGCAATATGATAGATATAGATAACACCGTGACTGATTTGCGCACTCAGATAATGGAAATAGAGAGCAACTTGATAGCGAAAGATAACGAGTAAGAACTTTATATTTCTAAGTAACAAAACAATAGGAAATATGCATGTGATTCAAATACATATTCTTAAACTTACTCTATTAATTAATAATACTGTTATAATTAATACTGTTTCAGAATTAAGTATATTCAATATTTTTCAAAAAAAGGAGGAGGTTCTCAATTCGACGCGTGTGTTTTTTTTTTAATGTTTGTTACCTCAGAACTTCGTCATTTCTTAATCAATTTTGAATTTTAAATTTTGTTTGAACGTGTATGCTCCTGAAGTGGTCCCATTGTCACCATATCAGGATCTGATGATGGGATCCTGGAGAAATCGAGGAAAACTTTCAAAAATTGTAAAGACTACTATAGCGTTTTATATTTTTTTCCATTAACCTTTTTATATCACTACAACTTAATGAAGGTCTGGAGTTCGATAATGATGGTGTCTAAACACACACGAGGAAACTCTTTAACGGTTTACAACAGTTACCTTGTGTTTGGACTTGATTAATTTGTGTTGACAAGAACTTTCCACCTAGATGGGTTGTGACTGTCATTAGGGGTCTGATGATGAAGTCGAAGGACAGGTACTGGAACTCCTCAACGGTTAACAATAGCTACCTTGTGATTTGTTCGATTAATTTGTATTTTTAAGAACTTTACACCTAGATGGGTTATGGCTGTCATCAGGGGTTTGACGATGAATACACTACTACAGTACGATGGTACTGGAACTCCTGATTACACTAAAAATTTAAAAATAAAAAATTTTAATAAAAAAAACTTAATTTACTTCAAAAACATAAAATATCCTGACTAAACTAAAAAGCAAAAAAAAAAAATAATACTAAGTTCTATATATCATATTAAGTAGGTACTAACTGATGATCAGTTTGAAGGCGGTGACACTATAATACATTGATTGTACGTGATCATTTTTATAAGATAAAATGTATAGTAAAATTTCAAAAAAAATTCCATGAAAGTTCCCAAGGCTACTTTACTTTTCCAAATTTTCAAACAGGAGAACTCCGTTTTATAATAATATGTGTGGGTAGTACGTACTCGTACATGCACATTTCCTATTGTGTTTAGCTTATGAATTGCAAAATATATTCACTGTACCTGTATGTTTATGTAGTTCCACATTTATTTATTTAGTTATTAAAGTAGCTTTTTAGAATTTAAACTATCGTGAGTGTTATTCATATTAATTGAGTAAGAAACACGGCTAAAACTCACCTGATACTACGTCGGGGTATGCCCTACTAGTTTCGAACCCATACGGGGCGCTTAGTCATGAGCTGGTTCTTGCAACGCGGCACGATCCAAACTGCGACACAGCAGCGCGAGGGGCCGCTCGCAGCGCGCGTCGGGAGAGGGCCTGTTGGGTGGAGAGTAAAGGTTCCGTTACATTCTCCGAGTCTTCTTGTAAGAAACCGAACTAACAATATCTTGTTCCAAGTTTGTTATTTGCGACTTAGAATGAAATAGCGGTTTCCAAGCTGTCGGCAGCAACCATCCATGATCACGATTAAAATTCGGGTGACAACTACTTAATTTCTATTGCTTCACGTATCTTACGAGATAGGTACTAGAAAGTTTTCCCTTGGCAATACTGAAGCCTTATCAAAACAGATGAAATCCCCGAGTCCAATAACCGAAGCTTGAACATGCTCGGCTACTGCTGAACCGTCTAGTGTTGGGTCTAGGTTGCTTCCTCTAGTACGTTTCACTCCGAAAACGAAACATCTTTAGGCGAAATTATCTCTACAATGTTCATTTATTGTAAAACAATGATACACATTGAACAATCTATCTTTGCACATTGAAAAACAATCAACTTTACAATTGAAAGTATAAACCAAGAGCCAGCGACAATGCTGGCTCTCCATCTACTTCACAAATTGTCAAACAATGGACATTACAATTGAACCGTGACACATTGTAAGGAAATGAATTTTACTATTGAACTTTGTAAAACAATGAACGTTACAGGAATTACATACACTAGTACCTGCTAGTACCTACATGTTATAATTTAACTAATATGATAATATTATGCGCGTCACAGATTAGCACTCGTGCGAGAGCAGCAGAGCGCCGCTGCCATGGAAAACGACTGCTATAGAGCACAAATACAGGTATAGTGGTCAAGACCGGCATAATACATGTATAACCCTCATCTGTTATTTATTAGCAATAAACGGTAGTTTGATAGGGCGCTATTTAACCTATGTGCAATGTGTCAATGTGAATATTTTGAACTGATATAATAACAGATGAGGGTTTATATTTCTTATGCTAGATCTCGTACTATATACAGTAAGTATAAGATAAGTATGGCATTTGGATTATTGTTCTAGGCAATTCAAACAAAGTGTGAAGAACAAGCTAAAGAACTGGAAAAGGCAAAAACAGACAACGAAACCCTGGAAAATAAAGGAAAGGATTTGCAAGAGGTGAGAAATGTCATTTTTAGAAGGCCAATGAAATGGATGGAGTGTGTGAAAGGAAGTGGATGATGTGTTGACAAGTAATAGAGATGAATGAAGAAGATTGACATAATTTTGTGGGATAGGGGAAAGAAGATGATGTTATGTAGTAGATTGTATTTTTTTTAGAAAGTGAATGAATACCACAAAGAAGTAGAGTCACTAAAGACTCTGCTCTTGGAAGCGGACGCACGGACAGAGAAACTGTCGCTGGAGCTTAGGGAGACGATTGACCAGCGTGACAACCACTTACGCAAAGTTGATCACTTGGAAGCCGAAATCGTTATCTTGAGCAAGAATCTCAACGATACCGAGATATATTTATCAAATTATAAGTAAGTTATTACAAGCTTTTATTCAAATTTGCTGCCTTAAGTTTGTACTCACTTTCGGTAAGATAGACAATAGATTCTGTACAGTGTGAACACAGTTGCTATTAATTATTTCTTTCCGCTCACATTTCTTGGTCACATCACAGATGTCTTGTTCGTTTTTGTACAGATCACATCACATCACAGATATTACGTTTTCCTTTGAACTTTTAGAATAATTGTATATTTCTTATTAAATTTAAAATATTTTTTATTATATTGTCATAGTGCTGGGCATCCGCAACATCACCAAATTCGCAATACCTGCCATCTCTACCATCATCACTCACGTAGAATCACTGTAAACAGACATACTTGACTTTGACGAATTTTACAAATTCAAAATACGTATAATCCAAATTCGTTAACACCAGAGATGCCGCCGAAGATAAAAACAAAAAACAATTGGAAATAATTGAAGTAAAGAGCAATGAGTTGGAACACAAAACATCTGAGCATCTCCAAGCTATCAACCAATTGGAGAAAGTAAAAAAGAAAAGTGAAAAGCTGCAGAAGCAATTGGAAGCCGTTAATAGGAAGATGCAGCAGGAACGAGAAGAAAACAAGATAATGCGCGCGCACTGGGAAGCTGAAATGAAGGTGAGCTTTCTCTACACAACTATATAACGACACTGAAGGGACTGTACATTTAATGACGCTATAGAGAGTTATAGACAGAGATTTTTCGTCAATGCACAGTGATTTTTTTTTACTAGCAGCCATGATTGAAAGCAACTAAAAATATAACACAACTAGGTCCAGTTAGACTCATGACCGAGGGGTGGTGGTTCTATCCCCGCCCCGTTGGACTATTGTCGTACCCTCTCCTAATACAGTCTTTGCCGACTAATTGGAGGGGAATGGGAATATTGGTCATAATTAATACAAAGATATGGCAAATATTCTTTAAAAAAAACCTATCTATATATACCTATATAACGGATTGAAATGTGTATGTGTAACTTATTTATTTGCTTTTGTTTAGGCCAAGGATGAGTCGCTCTCAAAAGAAATGTCGAAGTTCTTGCAAGCGAGGACCGAATCGGTGGGTGGAGATGTTAATCTATCTAAACTAATACTATAAAGACGTAAAGTTTGTGGTTTTGTAACTTTCTACTATCTACTGAAATTATTTTGAAAATTCTTTTACCACAAGCTACGTTATTTACGAGTGCCATAGGCTATATTTTATCCCCGTATTTTACTGGAACAGGAACTACGCGGTAGTAACCGCAGGGCGTCTGCATTTTTCGGGGAGGAAATCTCTTACACGTAATTGTAAAACTTTTACAAATGTTGTTTACCAGTCTTTTTTATTTTTTTTTATTCTTTACAAGTTAGCCCTTGACTACAATCTCACCTGATGGTAAGTGACGATGCAATTTAATTGGGTAGGGGGTTGAGTTTAGTTAAGTTGGTCTTAGCACTGTATGTCAAGGGTCATTGAAAACAGCAAGTGACTATTTACAAGTAAACCGTACGAATTGGTTTATTTTAATATTTTTTTAAACAAAATTAAAAAAAAAATAGTAATAAATAAAAAACATTGTCAAACATTTTATCCGTATGAATATATACAGTAGAACCCATTTAATACGATTTCGCAGGGACCCAAAAACTAAAAAAGCGTCTTAGAAGGGAACGCGTAATAAACGGGATATGGGTAGGGAAAAATGTAACGCCTAATGTACACATATTACATAGTTATAAAAATTGGTGTATTTGATGTAAAGACTACATAATTATGCTACATAAAGTAATCTTATTCTGGTATGACATAAAGATTTTGATGCAACATATTAGCAATTACGAAATTTTCAATTAAATACTTTTTCAGTGCGTCTTCAAAATTTTCAGTTTAGAATAGCACCATGTCAAGTGTCGTTCGTTGTCAGGGTCTTTCAGTTCTTTAATATATCATGTAATTTTAATATATCAGTCTTGTCCTGCAACCTTGTTTAAGGACCTTTATGATGTCCTGATCTATCTGTTGTAATTTAATTGTCGCATTTGGAACACGCGTGTGACATGTAGGCGCATTAAACGGGATGACGAATCGTATTAAGCGTTAGGAAATGTATGAAAACATGTCTCAATTTGTAGGGACTGGCATAAAATTACGTATTATGCGAAAAATCGTTTTAAGCGTGATCGTCTTAAGCGGGTTCTAAGGTAATTCGTACGGTTTACGTACGCATGTACTTCTTACTTAAAAATATGCTAATAACGCTATGCGGTAAAGGACCATGAGAAGAGTGCGCTGCAAAAGAAGATCGACGAGTTAGAGACAAGAATAACCAACATAATAAAGGAGGCATCGGAGATTCCGCGGCATGTGACCGCCGAGCTCACTCCGCAGCGCGCGGTGAGTACAAACTGCATATTATATCAATTTTATTTAAGATTTTTTACTGTATAAGTCCAGATTATAGTGTAATCGAGTGAGCCGAACGGAAGACCTAAAAATGTTTTACTTCAATCATGTGGTCGTTAACAATATTTAACCACACCACACCTTTATATATGAACCGAAAATTTTCGTTCTCTCCAACTAGTCGGAAAAGACTGTCAGGAGCGGATACGACAATATTCTAGCGCTGGGATCGAACCACGACCTCTCGGTGATAAGTCCGGCTCCTTAACCTATGAGTTATCGACTTATGCTAGCCACTCACCATCTCAAAACTGATCGTGTGTTGGTCGCGATCGGCATGATGTCATGCGCATCGCGACGAACATGTTCAGTTTTATCGGCTGTCAAGCCGTTAGCACTGTAGGCATGTGAGCTTAATTGATCGTCAGCTGACATAGCTAGTCATGCAATACTGCCACTTCTCCATATTATACTCGTAAATACTTCACCTGGATCACCCTTGCAGCAGGTAGAGGCTCAACCGCTAAAGCGGGTCGATTCTCTCCTCGACGGTATGTTCCAGTACTCTAGTGAGCGCAGCGTCGATTATTTGGATGTAAGTTGTTATAATTTACATTTTATTCCGGACTAGCGGACGCCCGCGATATCGTCCGCGTAGAATTCGGTTTTTCAAAATTCCCGCGGGAACTATAGATTTTTCCGTCAATCTGATCAAAAGTAGCCTATATTCCAGAGAGACATTAATCCAGAGTAAAATCTATTTCCATTCCAAATTTCAGCCAAATCGCTTCGAGGAACAAACATACTTACACACTTTCACACTTACACACACATAAACTTTTGCCTATATAATATTAGTGTGATAGTGTGAAAACCTACTGTTCTGCGGGATTTACAAAAATAAAATTTGACGCGAACGAAGTCTTGGGCGTCCGCTAGTTTACTTTAACTTTTGAAACTTTTATAGTTTGTAGGCATTTCTGTTCTTATACATTAATTAGAAGACTTCGCCCGCGTGTAAATCTCTGGCCCCTAACTGTTGACCATATTCTCGGTACGTAATCTTTTTCTTAAAATATGCTATTGCAAATATTTTTACGCATTTACATAATTATGTGTCTATGATAAATGCATCGTCGTTTTATTATATTTCGAAGAAGAGTTGCGTAGAACGTCGAAGAACAACCCTATTATTAATAAAATCTTTTTACGGTTATACTACTTTATGGAACGGTCTTTTACAACGTACAACTTATTAAAAATTCATATAATTTAATAATTCATATAATTAATTAAGGTATGGTATATCATACAGCATAGGTATATTGCTGCTTACGAAGTAGCACACATAAAAATATTAATATAGCTTACCAAGCGAGCCCAAAAATTGTTCTACTATTAATAAAATTTTAATATATAGAAAAAAATGGCAAATACACAATTGTATAGTTCGTGCGGATTAACTTCACACCTGGCCCGAATGATATTTGTAGTGTGTTTGTATGGATGTGTTTGGTAGCCAGGTGTCAAGTTATTGCGCACGAATTATAGACATCTATATTATATCTGGAGTGAATAAGTCACCAGCAGTGTCGTTACAGTCGGCGAAGGTACAACAACACTTCGCAATGTTCCTCCACGGAGAGCCCGCGCCCGCTAACTCTCTGGCGGCTCTCAAGCGCGACAACCCAGACTCTCTGGTGGCGGGCGCTCGGACACAACGCCCGCGCACAAACTCTCCGGTGCTGAACGTGACTAAGCCGAACTCTGTAAGTGCTTACAGAAAGTGCAGCGTCCTTGGCGAGCTTCTGGCTTCATCATCGTCATCATCATCACACCAGCTGATGGACGTCCACTGCAAGACATAGGCCTTTTGTAGGAACTTCCAAACATTACGATGCCTCCTGAATCCAGCGAATCTTTGAGACTCGTTTGATGTCGTCAGTCCACCTGATGGGGGTCGACCAGCTCTGTGCTTCTGGCTTGGCGATTTACAAAATCATTCTAAGGGTAGGGCTGACAAGACTGCGTAGAGTCGGGGTTCTAAGATTTTGAATAGAATTCTCATGTAAACCCTTTTATTAAGTGTCATAGTCACCCTAAACACCACAGAACAGACAACGCTAAAAGTTAACGCTTTTAGCAATAGAAGTAGCAAGGGGGCGTGGCCCGCGTACACCCGGCTGTGCGGAACAACGCAAGCGCGTCCGCGCATGTACTAGTAGTCTTGGTTTGTTCTGTGACAAAAGGAATAAATAATATTCAACTCTAAAGTAAGGGTGACATATTTCATTTTTCACTAAATATTAAACAGACATTTAGGCTACGCCCCTGGGTACGCTGGGATCAATACAAGGAATTGGCACTTTATAAATCTAGTTACTTCTTATATCTGTGCTAAACACCAACATTCACCGACAACCACAGATTAAAGGTAATTAGTATCTTTCATTAACCAAATGACTAGCGATATTGAGTCATCTTGTTATAAGTTGCGCAATGAACGCGATCAAGTAAGCCAAGTCGCTTCCCCCAGCAAACACTGCAGCTCGTAGGCTGGCAAAGGAAAATTCTGGCTGGAATTGAACTAACCTAGGTCCTTTGGGTATGCGGATCTCCCCTTAGACGAGAAGGCGCGAGTCAAGTGTGTGTGAGGTTTTGGTGTGTGCGCGCATAATATATATAACTTTCTAGCGCGTGTGGTACTGCAAGCTCCAAGGACAAATTTCACAAACAGATGGTTTAA
The DNA here is from genome assembly GCF_947172395.1 of Bicyclus anynana. NCBI lineage: Eukaryota > Metazoa > Arthropoda > Insecta > Lepidoptera > Nymphalidae > Bicyclus > Bicyclus anynana. Next base: position 9,719,276 of record NC_069094.1, on the reverse strand, counting down.
CCACCAAGAACAGACTTTTAGCTTTTTAATTATTTAAAAAAAAAATAAGACTTAACATTCCGATTAGCGTAATGTTAGGTACGTGAACTTTTCTTAGATTTTATTTTAAAATTTAAACTATCATGAGAATTGTAGTCAAAATAGTATACTAAATCATTGTAGCGTTTGAGAGTTAATAATGATGATGATGATAGTGACGATGACATAAAGTATTCATTTCATGTCATCATCATTATGATCATCAAGGATAAGCTCTTACAGCCGGTGAAGGAGCATCGTTACTTCGCGATGTTCGCCCGCGAGGAGCCCGAGCCCGCTAACTCTCAGGCGGCTTTCAAGCGTGACAACCCAGACTCTCTGGTAGCGGGGACTCGGACACAACGCCCGCGCACATACCCGCCGGTGCCGGTGCAGAAAGAGCCCAAGCCTGTAAGTTCTTACAGCTGGTAAAGGAGAATCGTTACTTCGCGATGTTTGCTCGCGAGGAGCCCGCGCCCACTAACTCTCTCGCAGCTCTCAAGCGCGATAACCCAGACTCTCATGTAGCGGGCACTCGGGTGTAATGCCGGCGCACAGACCCGCCGGTGTCCGTACAGAAAGAGCTAAGCCTGTAAGTTCTTACAGCCGGTGAAGGAGCATCGTTACTTCGCGATGTTCGCCCGCGAGGAGCCCGAGCCCGCTAACTCTCTGGCGGCTCTCAAGCGTGACCACCCAGACTCTTTGGTAGCGAGCGCTCGGACACAACACCCGCGCACAGACCCGTCGGTGCCGGTGCAGAAAGAGCCTAAGCCTGTAAGCTCAATAACTGCATACCTAAGCATTTTTTTTTATAAGAATGTTATTATATATTAGGTACTGTTATCCCATTCGCCTTCCCGGGTAAGTTTTAGCAAAACAATTTATAGCATTACTGGAGCACAAAATTAAGTATAGACTAAATTAAAAAAAAATAACCAGAAAAACACAAATTTGGAATAGAGATCTTGAAAATTTATTCATGATTTCGCTCGTATATTGTAAATGGGAAAGTGAGTTTATTTGATTGTTTGTTACACTTTTACGGTGAAACCACTGAACTGATTTAAAAAAGTCTTTCATTAATGTTAACTACATTATCAATCACTAACTAACTATTAAGCAGTTCAGCGTGGCTGATAAATATATTGGATATATAATCCTAACAATGGAGTACTATTATGTTTAGAGATTTGCATATTTCCATGTTAATAAAAGTATTTTACATTGTTCTAGGTCGCGCCAAAAGAACGACGTTTTTTCAAAACTCGCAAGACTTCGGTCAAGAAGAATTAAATTAATAGACTAATAAATAAAATCTTCTTATTAATTAAATACATACATATTAATAAATTAATGATTTTTAAGTATTTTAATTTTGAACGAGATTTAAGAGATATTAACTCTAAAACAAACTTTAGTAATAATATCATTGCCTATTTTCACTACAGGGCAGGCCTTCCTTCTAATAGGATCTCTCCTATTAGAAGGAAGGCCTGAAAGATATATAATAGGAGAGGATATAATATATAGAGCTTAGACCCACCACGCTGGTCCAAGTTTGGCGGGTGATAATATTGTATTTATTATCAACCGCTATCAGATGTTAATGCGATGACCGGCACCGACGATTTAAGTGCTCTCCGAGGTACACGGGCAAGGAACATATGTACACGGGGGTGTAACACCACCAATTTCTCAACTCTGGTATGAGAATCAAGTTTAATCCTCAGTTTTGATACGCTAGTGCCCCATCTCTAGTATAAAATATCATTGGCTGTCATAGACACCGCTAGACGCGGTGAAACACCACGTTACATCACTGGTCCAATGTAATTATTTTTTTTCGTCTGTCTACGGTTATTTTGCTTTCTTATCTGTGGAAGACTAGGCTAATTTGTTCTAGCATTGCAGGTCTGTGGACTCTTAAGGTCTATGTGCTGATGTGCTGTCTATTCTATTGTCTATGGTTTATTTTGATTTTTGATTTCGAAATGAATTGTGCTGCAGTGGGCTATTTATATGGTCTCGTCTTTCTTTAGTTACGGAACCCTAAATTACTAAATAAATACTAATAACTATTTTAGTAATAGTGTTTTATTAATGACTATATATATCCCTTTCCTTAAATTATGATTTCTGAACCTTTCGAATATTTTTTTAATTGTTTAACTATTAGGGCATCTTTATATTCAAGTTATTAGTTTTTCCTATACCATTTATTCATAAGGAATCTTTCGTTAGTAATGTTCAAACTCACTTGACCATCGATAGTGTGATGACGTGCAGTAATAATAATAATATTAGTCGCGCCATTTTTATCAACGAAGTTACATTTCACTAATCTGTGATTTCACCTCATTTCACGTAAAGTTGTGGACGACAGAAGTTCAAAATGTCCAACATTCACAATTTTGGTGCCGGACCAGCGAAATTACCATCCGAGGTAACTATATCCAATATATTATTAGGTATTTACTTAAGGGATATATTATTAAATTTATAATTTTTAATTTTCTTTTAATTATTAATATTAAAATACCTACTATAAATTGTGTTTTTCACAAAGCGTGCAGGAAAAAATCATTTAATAGCGTGATTTGAAAAAACGCGGCAGATTAAAAAAATCTGCTTATGTTATCACTATATAGATAGTGGAATCAACAAAGCATTTACCCTCGATGTCTTCAAGAACAGCTCCGAATTTGATGATTCTTTTTTTGTTATGTTTGTTTTTTATATTATTTGAAATCAGAAACCTTTTGGAGAGGGGACGGAATGATTTATATTTTTTAAATAATAGTTATGATAGTTATAAACTATATTACTATCAAGTTAATTTTTCTTGAGTAGCTTTATCTTGATGAGACTTTTTTATTTACGAAAATTCTTAATTGTGGTAGGGTTACCAGATTCTGAGTGTCGGAACGAGATAATAAACCAAAAACAATTTGTAGGACACTGTAGCTGTTAAGTTGAAAATTGCTAATATAAATAAAATTGTAAAATATATCTTTTAAAATAGTAATCGGAACTGTTTCTGAGGACTTCCGGAATATGATTATAGACTTGAGTAATAGCTGGAAAAATTGTTTTAATCAAAGGTATTTAAATACTTGTAATATATACAGGGTGTCCCGTAATTAATGGATAAATACATATGAATATATATTGAAAATTCAGCATCTCCTACACATTGTCACCAGCAACTTTGTAAATACAAAGAGTAGAAGTTTTAAACCAATTTAATCCATAACCTAATACCAAAACGTAAATAAGTGTACAAGTTTTTCAATTGTTACACTTCAGCTCCATACATTTTTTACAGGAATTTTTTTTTAAATCGGGTCATCTTAATGAAAGAAAAATATAATTATTGCATTCAAAGTTTCTTTTAAAAAACAAATAAAGCACTATTTACAAAAATAGTATAATATAGTATGATACGTTGGTAATTTAATCCGTAATGTTTAACTAAAATCAGATTTTTAAAATCCTAATTACAGCAGCTACAGCATTGAAAAACTGATTCAAGATAGAAAATTTAGAAAAATCCGAAAAAAAAATATTACTTGGTCATCCTAGGATTTTCTATTTAAGTTCTAGATATTTAGGTGGTGTATCTACCACACGCGTTTTACTCGTTTATTATGGGACACGCTGTATATTTATCTGATGATGAAATAACAAAAACTATCAAAACCATAGATTTACGATTCGATCAAAACACATTTGTCGCGTTTTTTCAGGTCATGCTTAAATTTGCCAGAGTCTAATATGTTCATCGGCTTGAAAAATAGCACAGGGCCTAGACGGATTTTGACGGAATAATAAATAAAAATATTTTTAACGGAATATAATATGTGTGGATTATAATTAGAGTGAGAAAAACATTGAAGATATATGGGAAAAAATATCCCTGTGTTTTTTCTTCTTCGAAACTACTAAACCAATTTTCATGTAGTTGTCTCAGCTAGATTAAATGCTAGGAACTATATATAGACATAATAAGAAAAATAAGCTAATTTTGTGACTAAAAACGTTATACTATATCAGGGTAGGCGAACCAGTGGCACGCGTGCCATTGATGGCACGCGACACAATATTTTGGGCACGTCGCCGATCATAAAACATGTGTAAAGTAGGTATTTGACATAAATTATTTGTCATCTAACCTGCAGCAACAGAAGTCACACTAATTTTACAATAATTTAATTTATGCGTGTAATAAAAACATTCCAAAATGTACCTCTTTTGTTTACTTTATTTTATAAAGAGTTTTGATAGTATTTATTATTGTTATTCTCCAAATAATCAGAAAGTCAAAATTATTTGATGGCACGCCAATGACCCCATTAAACATTTTTTAGAAAAAATGGCACGTTGATGCATAAAGGTTCGCCTACCCTGTACTATATCATAAATACTTAATACGTATTACTAACTCATATCTACGTATTGCCTGACCAGACTCTATAACTTTGAGGTGTTCGACGAACTGGAGGAGGAACTGGTCAACTTTAATGGCACGGGCATAAGTTTAATGGAAACTAGCCACAGATCGGCCACTTACATAAAGCTGAATGCGGAAATACAAGATGTTGTTCGAAGACTGTTGTATGTTCTTATTTTATTAGTAACTAATTTAGAAAGTAGAGCCTACCTTGTAAGCCCGCCAAGTTAAACAAAAATGACAGTTATCTCATCATCATCATCATTGTCAACCCATATTCGGCTCACTGCTGAGCACGAGTCTCCTCTCAGAATGATAGGGATTATTAGGCCAATTATAGTCCACTACGCTGGCCCAATGCGGATTGGCAGACTTCACACACGTAGAGAATATAAAAAAGTCTTAGGTATGCAGGTTTCCTCACGATGTTTTTTCTTCACCGTTAGAGACACGTGATTAGAGGTGAATGCCCCAGACCGGATTCGAACCTATGCCCTCCGGAATCGGAGGCAGAGGACATATCCACTGGGCTATCACGGTCACTTACAGTTATCAAGGCAGGTGTAATTATAAACAAAAGTGTTAGACATGGGCTCCGTGGTTGGCAGTACACTTACCTTACGTTATCAGCCGATAAACGTCCACTGCTGGACATCGGCCTCTCTCCCTCGGGAACCGTAGGTTTTTCCGGGATGAAAAGTAGCATATGTAATAATCTAGAGTATAATCTATTTTTATTCCAAATTTCAGCCAAATCGGTTCAGTAGTTGTGGCGCTAAAGAGTAACAAACATCCAAATATACAAACTTTCGCGTTTATAATATTAGCAGGATTTCATTTGAGAGTTTCGTGTGTACGACGAACTTATTTACATACACAATTATTTATAAGGCGGGAGATGGCTACTTGATAAAAATGTTTATTTCAGGAATGTTCCTCAAAACTACAAAATTCTCTTTTTGCAAGGCGGTGGACAGGGCCAATTCGCTGGAGTACCACTTAACCTAATGTCCAGGACTGGCACAGCAGATTATGTTATTACAGGTAAAAAATCAAGATATTCTTTGAGAGATACGACGAAGCTTTTAAGTAATAGAATATTTAAATGAAGCTTCACTTATATTTTAATTAAATGGTTGACTGAGATTTAGAAAATTATTATATTTTTCATAAGACGATTTTATTTTTAAATAAAATATTTTTCGAAAGTAGGGAATATTTTTTTCAAGGTCATTTCTGAAATATTGTTTACGTATTTTTATTACTTATTACTAGTGCTTCACGGCGCATTTAATTTTATTAGTGTATACTTGATGATATTCTACAATGTTTTTTTTTTTTAATTTTTAAATACTTCCATATACTACAAAAATTCAGCTTTCTCTAAAAGAGACAAATCTAGGAGGTCACGCTGGTACCAAATCTAGGAGGTCACACCAATACAAAAATTGAGGATGCGCCAATTATTTATTATTTACCATAGAATTACTATTAGTACATAGTTAGTTATTTACCAAGTTTTGATAATTCTTTTATTTATATTATCATAGTCGTAGAGAAAGTATTGTATGCCACTTCACCTAATTAGCGATTGTAGCACTCGTGCTGTCTATTGTGAAATTCGGCTTCGGGTCTTTGCACAAGAAACATTCGTGCTACAATGGCCATTATTATATGACAGTAGCTTAAATAACTATTAGGGATTGAATACTAGGATTTATATCCTTTAAAATCTGCTACCTTCGAAAACCACCACGATTCCAACTCCGTAGGTTCCTACTGTACTTACCTACACGGGCACACTGGCTAACAAACTTTTAGCTACCTATAAACAAACGAGTAAATCTAGTCACTGCAGGCTTTTTGACTATTATTACTCTATGGATATACAGTTTCAAAAACATAATTTCATAAGCCAATGGACACCCACTACAGGACATCACGATCCTGAGCTGCCTTTATCCATCGAATCGCTCTGTTCAAATCCACAGCGGGCGATGGAACGATCTATGCTCGGAGTATCTATAAATGATCGAATCAGAAATGAGGAGAGGAGATCCGCATAATAACCAAAGTCACCGTCTTGTACAGTTTAGTTAACCTAATTTGTAGTGTGTTTGTCATGTCATTTATATGAATACACTTGAAACTTAAAGAACCAAGGATTTAATTATGTTTGTAAATACTAATTAAAACAAACCGAGTATAATTATAATACTTTTTTATTTTTATAAAGGTATTTGGTCAGTAATAGCAGCACGGGAAGCACGGAAATACGGCAACGTTCGTTTCGCCACCCCTCAACAAGATAGTTACGTGAACATACCCGACCTGTCAACGTGGGACTTGGACCCCAATGCCTCTTACGTTCATATCTGTGACAATGAGACTATTGACGGTGATAACATTCATTATATTATACAGTTTAATTCGTTGCATTTGCTCATTTTTCCGATATTAGGTATAGGTTGCACAAAATCACTAACGCAACTAGTAGCATGACGGTGTTTACGCTGCCTGACAAAGAACTGAACTCTAGTCATAAAATATCCTCTTATTTATACCATCACTGTTGCAAAATACTAATACCTCCTTTTTATAATAAAATAAATAATGTTAATACCATCCGTACTCGAGTACTTACGCCCTAAGAATCGAAAGAAGAGGTCCCTTCCACTGGTCTATTATGGCTCTTATTAAACTTAGGTAACTTCTATTTTAGGCGTGGAGTATGACTTTATACCGAATACAAATGGAGTGCCTCTAGTTGCTGACATGTGTTCGAATATTATGTCGAAAAAGTTCGATATAACAAAGGTATGGAAGGTGATCTATTTCAGGCCTATATACTTTTTAGCGGTAAATAAAAAATAATGAAGTGTTTTTTATATGAATGAATAAATTGAACTAAATAACAATGTTTTTGAGTTATTGCTTTGATTCTATAGTCTAGTATAATAATTCTATATAGTCAAAAAAAAAATAGTCATATCTGAACACAAGGCGTCTACGTATAAAAATTCATGGTGAGATTGAAGTCAAGAGTTAACTTGTTAAAAAAATTTTAATAAAAAAAATACAACCGACTTCAAAACCTAAAAACGTACCCAGTAAACTAAAAAGCGAAAAAAAACATCATAATATGTTCTACCTGCTGATCAGTATGAAGGCGGTGCTAAGCCGGTGATGTATTAATTCAAGCCATTTAGATTTTGCAGACAGTGTTGTTTCATGTGGTCCTGTCAGAAATGGCTTAAATCAAGACAACACCGGCTAAGCACCGCCTTATATTTTTTTTATTAAAATTTTTATTATTTTTCCATTTTTAGTGTAAAATTTCATCTCAAACGAACACATCAGACCCCCAATGACAGTCACAAACCATCTTGGTACAAAATTCTCAGCAATACAAATTAATCAAGCCCAAGCACAAGGTAGCTACCGTACACCGTTAAGGGGTTCCCTTAATTGACCTTGGTCTTCATCATCAGATCCCTAATGACAGTCACAACCCATCTTGGTACAAAGTTCTCAGCAATACAAATTAATCAAGGCCAAACACAAGGTAGTTACTGTAAACTGTTAAGGAGTTCCCTTAATTGTCCTTGGTCTTCATCACCAAACCCCAAAATTACAGTCACAACCCATCTTGGTACAAAGTTCTCAGCAATACGAATTAATCAAGGCCAAACACAAGGTAGTTACTGTAAACTGTTAAGGAGTTCCCTTAATTGTCCTTGGTCTTCATCACCAAACCCCTAAATTACAGTCACAACCTATCTATGTGGAAAGTTCTCATTAATACAAATTAATCAAGCCCAAACACAAGGCAACTGCTGTAAATTGCCGAGGAGTTCCCTCGTCTGTTTTATGGCTCCATCATCAGATCGATTTTAAACCTTCATGAAATTGTAGTGCTTAAAAGTACTAAATGGAAAAATTTACGAACACACTAGACACCCATATAATTTTTGAAAGTTCCCCTCAATTTCTCCAGGATTCCATCATCAGATATTGACATGATGGCAATGGGACCAAATGGGGACTATACCGTTTCAAACAAAAAAAGAATTTTTGAAATCGGTCCAGGCGTCTTTGAGTAAACGGTGTACATACATAAAAAAAAAAAATACCGACCGAAAGACTCTTGCCCTTTTGGCGTCGCCCTTGACCCCTTGAGCGTGTTGCAAGGTCAGTCTCCCAAGTAGGTACTTCTTTGGCACACACACACTTTTTACTAATTTTTTTGTAGTTCGGAGCCGTTTATGGGTGTGCTCAGAAAAATATTGGAACTGCGGGAGTCACAATGGTCATCGTCAGGGAGGATCTTTTGAATCAAGCTATGCCGGCGTGTCCATCAGTATTTGATTGGACGCTTACTGCGAAGAACAATTCAATATTGAACACACCGCCTATGCAAGCGTGGGTATAATTCTCAGACCAATTACCTCCTACAGAAGGTAATTGGTCTGAGGTATCAAATCAATACATAGTAGCTCGCCACGGATCTTTATATCTGTGAAGTTAGCTGCGGAATGAGTATAGATGCGCGGTCGTGTCTAGCCGGCTCCCCGCCCGCGTTTTTTGTACCATTATTGATTCATTGCGCAGTAATTTGTTGCTAACTTCACAAACACAATATCTCGTGGCGGGCACTGCAGAGCATCCGAATTTAAGACGACCTTCACTGACATGTCTATCACATGAAAAGATTTTTGTATCAAATTAAATATATCTATAAATATAATGCAAATGGGTGGCCTAAACATTTCAGTCAAGGTTAAGATTATGATGATCAGGTTTTATTTTTCGGAGACAACCCTTTACCACCGCGTTCGTAATGCAATTTCAACTTAACTTTAATTCATTAACCAGACCAGTACTAGTTACTAGTATCGATTTACCGGTTTTACTCGTACCTGCCTTTACCCAAGAGTTGTGACGGGGAAAAAAATAGCCAACCTATCGCTTTCACATTCGTTTATACTAATATACTAGAAAAAGTAATTAATCATATCCTTGACTGGATTTTCTTATATAAAAAAAGCTGAAAAGTTTGTTGTTTGTTTGATTGAACGCGCTAATCTCAGAAACTACTGGACTGATTTAAGCAATTCTTTCAGTGTTAGATAGCCCATTTATCGAGGAAGGCTATAGGTTATTATCTCCGTATTCCTATGGCAATGGGAACCACGCGGGTGAAATCGCGCGGCGTCAGTTTTAGTAAGAATGTCCCGAACAGTGCTGAAGCGAATGAAATTAAAACATTAATCATATGCTCCATTTTGTAACACCGACATCCTGCTTCCACTAATTGGGTGCCGACTCCTACTCTGTATTTAACTTCATACTATTTATAATATGCCACTTATGAGCTGTAATGCAATTGTAAAAAATATTAAATATGCAAAGCATTAACTTACACAATCAAATGTCTTAAATAAAGACTAAGAATGAAATCGCGTAAGAACATTCTCTCTATAATGCTTGTGAAATGTGAATCAATATCAATACAGTTCGTTTCATGTAGGATGGTGTGGTTCACAGTTCGTATCACTCTAGAAAGTTCGCGATAATAGTATGTATTATGAACGTCATACAGGCGACTGTCACCGTACCCATGCTATCTGAAAAACAATTTAGTCAGCAGATAAATACAATGTTATTTATTAGAACGCGAGCCTATTATTTAATGAAGGCTGAATGTTTATCAACCCATACTCCTACCATAGGTAAGTACAGTAGGTACATACATAGGTAGGAACCATTGTTGTTTTGGAAGGTTTCAAGGGTTCACCCTAAATTGTCTGTACAAAACGTAATTCTGTGATATTCTCCACGGGACATCAAGGAATCATGTCTCCAGTAGCCAGCCACTTAGCTTCGTGGCAACCCTTTGCTGTAAACCCTCTCTATTTATCCACGCATTTTATATAATAGTAGGAGGCGATCTTGATCGAAGGTCTGCTGCGAAGCTTAGTGACTCCAGGAAACTATAAAAAAATACGCTATTTAGTTTTTGGACTGTTGAAACTTGCTACCTTCGAAAGACACAAGAGTCCAAACTCCATAATTGGCACTTCTCTGTGATAGGTATCGCACTTCTCTATGATAGGAGAATAGGTTTACGACTTTGAGCCTTCATAAAATATTTCTGCCTATCGCTGGTTTTTAATCCATAAAACATTTTACTTAGGATCGAGGTTATGGGGAGAGTACTTAAATGGATTGAGCGAAACGGGAAGTTAGAGAAGATGGAAGAGTTGGCCGTGAAAAAGTCCTCTATGATTTACGACTACATTGATCAATCTAATGGATTCTATTACGCTCCAGTCGAGAAGAGATTCAGGAGTAAAATGAACATCCCATTCAGAGTTGGTCCACCGAAAGGTGACGTGGACTTAGAGAATCAATTTATAGAAGACGCCGAAAAACAAGGACTAATACAATTGAGAGGGCACAGGTGGATTATCTTTACTTTTAATTTGCTTGCGTATTTAGGTATACTATGAATTTTGGGAAAGCCCAGGCGAACGTTTCTGGATCAAATCCAGGATATTATAAATAAACAAAGCTAACGTCTCAACTACCCTAAACCGTATAAAAGTATAGATGAGAATGAATGGCAGATATGCAAGGATCGTAGCAAATGGAAGGACGTAGTCTGCCTATCCCTACGGAAATGAGGCATTGATTTCTATGATTCATTTATATTATGAATGTATAAAAACCTGATGTATTTGAAAAGTAAAAGAGGAGTTAATCACAAAAATCAGCATCAAAATGCTTTTAGCAAAGCGATTAACGTCATCCGGATGTTGGTTTCATCCACGGTGACGGAGACGTCAGGACTGATACGCTCAGGTCAAAAACCCTGTCCAAACGACCCTCTAAACCGAGTTCCAAGCTTAACACAAGTCACCCTTAGGGAGTAGTGCCGTTCATTTCTTCTTTTGCTTCTGCCGTCGGGCCCCACCAGGAGATGCTTAAAATAAACAATCAGTAGTAAAAAGACACTAATAATAACCAGTTTTGCTCATCTAATGATAATAATAGATATTATCATGTGAATCATCATATTTGTACCAAATTTTCCTTTGAACTTATCTTTGTTTTTTACGCATGTTTATGCTGTCTTAGGTTCCGATATTACGTTTTATGTAATGATAATTTTATACTATTGATCGGTTACGTCCTTACCGCAAAAAGTGATCCGAATAATAGGCTACAGCACTGAGCGCACAATTTTGTCTTAAATTCCATTATATATTTATGAATAGGTATACATATAGTTTTTACACTTCCTGAACACATAACTCGACATTGTAGACGATATTTAGGTAACTATTATTTGTTTATATATAACGTTCGTTGTTGACCACAACTAACATTGAGTTGACTATAAATTTTCTCTTTTGAGCGCCTCATATTTCATACGCTAGCACACACACACATTTAACAGTATTTAATATCATTGGTTTTATAGATGTTCTATTATTAATATTTTTTCAGCCTTGTAGGTGGAATACGAGTCTCCGTTTACAATTCGGTCACTGTTGAAGATGTCGAAGTTCTTCTCCGGTTCATGAAAGAGTTCTTTAAGCAACATGCAAAATAAAACATTTCCAAAATGAAATATTCATTATTACATTATCTTAACGTAATAAAAACTTTTTAACATTTTTTGTATCATTTAATCCTAAACGAGTTATTACATTTATTTATGGTGTTAATATACTAAGATCCAGCATTAGAAATATGTTATCCATTAGTGATAAGAAATAAATGGTAAAAAATGTTTCAGTGACACATTGCAAGTAGGTAGTCTAGTTATATTACTGCCAAACATATTTTTCATACAATATCTAAGAAATCAATGACTAGATTAAATGCAACCTAATATATTTAAATTAAGCATATAATGAGCTTTCATTTGTCATATTAGATGACTAAATAACTGATGAGGGTATATAAATAACATTACTTAACTGTTCGTGATGACATACGGATCCGAGACTTGGTCGCTGACTATGGGCCTTATTAGAAGGCTCAAACACACTCAGCGGGCGATGGAGCGAGCTATGCTTGGAGTTTCTCTGCGTGATCGAATCAGGAATGAGGAGATCCGCAGACGAACCAAAGTCACTGACATAGCTCAGCAAGTCGCGAAGCTGAAGTGGCAATGGGCGGGCCACATAGTTCGAAGAGCCGATGGACGTTGGGGTCCCAAGGTGCTGGAATGGCGACCCCGCACCGGAAAGCGTAGTGTTGGGGTCGCCCAACACTACGCTTTCCGGTGCGGGGTACACCCCGGGGTATCCTCGGTCCACCTAGTGGGGGGTCGCCCCCACTAGGTGGACCGAGGATATCAAGCGGGTTGCAGGGAGCCGCTGGATGCTGCCGGCTCGAGATCGTTGTGCTTGGAGGTCCATACAAGAGGACTATGTCCAGCAGTGGACGTCTATCGGCTGATAAGGTACCTAAGGTAAGGTAACTGTTCATATCTGGCAACCTCATAGTTGCGGTGTGAAAGCAGGCAAGCTTTACTTTTGCAATTATTTTAGGTATATTTTCTTAACCAGTGTACGATTTTTTAAATAACCAATTTAAGGAAGGAGATTAAATAATTATAATAATAATAATAATTTAAAACTTTTCGGCTGCAATTTAACTAGGAAACCTATGTGCTTAGTGTCAATCTGAATATTTTGCATCATTTATTTCTTATCCCGATTAAATAACAGATGAGGGTATATATTTCTTATGCCGGATCTTAAACTATAATGTAACAATTTACACCACCGGATTCAGAACACGGCGGCCAGTTTCATATTTTTCAGACTAGTTTGATAGACAAGAGAAATAAAATTATACATTTAATCACTAAGGCAGGTACAACAAAATTATCCTAGGCCAGACCTCCGTCGTTTCTATTAACGAAGTTCCAGTATGTATGGATAGCTCAGGCGCTCTCTCTTGAATATTACAATAATTGATGATGTGTTTTATAATCTTAAATTAATAGTAATTTAAGGTAATCTGATTTAACCGGAGATAAATCAGGCGCAGGATCGATAGCTAACTTAAATAATCAAGTAAACACCATCACCAACTTTTTAATTCCAGGCTTCTAGTAAGACAAGCTAACGTCTCAGCCAAAGAGCTCTGCAATGCAGTCAACAAGAAAGAACTACAGGGCGATAACCTTAGCGAGAACAGGCTTGATAAGTTTACTTGACATCAAACTTTCATCAACTAAGCCGATATTATCCTATTAAATTGTAAAGGTACTTCTCAACATTATACTACTACGTTTACCGTGGAAACTTTACTCGTAACGTGTAATAATTACTAATCATTGTCTCGAACATTATAATAATGACTTTGACTAAATAGCTGAAGCTGATGTAATTAATATTCCAAATTGTATCGTCATTGTCGCGCACGGCTCAGAGTCTCAGATGCACGCGACTCAAAGGCACACGACACAGTTTTTAGCATTTATAGTCAGCTACGAGCACTAATCGAGATAATATTTACCGCGTCGAGTCAATCGGACGTAACGCCGAGCAACAAACCAAACCAGTTGAGCACGATAACTTAGTACGCGCACTTGTGTCCCTCGTATATGCAAATACCGTTATTAAAAACATGGGTAAAATACATAACTTTGGTGCAGGACCGGCCAAATTACCAGAAGAAGTGAGTTAATTGTATCAACAACAAATATTATTAATCCTTTTTGTATTTTTTGAAATATTTTAACAAATATGAATACTTTTAGGTGTATGACATATTAAAGGACGAATTCACTAACTTCGATGGAACAGGAATAAGCATAATGGAAACCAGTCACAGGACACCGACTTATTTTAAATTGAATAAGGAAGTGCAAGATGTTGTAAGGAATTTAATGTAAGTAACTCATTATTATGCTAATAAGTATTCGAAGTTTCCTTATAGTCGCTAATGTGTTACAAACCTTTAAATACCCTCTTGGTAAAATTTTAGCAGTTAAATTTAACTTTAAATTATTTTAATAGATATTAATTAGCTGACATTATTCAGATTATTTGATTATAACACATTGAAGGTTATCTAACTGTGAGTTTATTGAACTCAGGTCAAGAATTGATAATAATTTTTATCTAGGTTTTATTTCAAATAAACAAACAACTATAGGTATTCTATTAGGTATAATATATTTTCATATAAGTTGGATGCTTGCATAAATTGTGTGATGTGTTTATTTTTATGCCGTTAGTTTAGATAAGAGTTGTTTTTGTAACAAATCCAAATACTAAAGTCACTCATAACGAAATCTCTAAAACTGCTTGACGTACTAAGATGAAATTTGGCAAGGACGTAGTATATAATTAGTAGATTTTCGCTAACAACGGATTTTGCGACAGAGCCGGATTAAGGAGGGTTAAAGGCAGACGAAGTCGCGGGCGTCCGCTAGTAAGTAGGTACATATGACAGAACAGAAAACGCTAAAAGCTAATGCTGTACCTACGAGTACCTACAATCTACATATAAAGATTTTTGTATGAAAACGATAACGGTTTCCTAAATCCAATAACTTTGGTACAAAGTTACGAAAGTAATTAAAGTTAAATTTAAAAATCAACAGATATCATAAATAGCTTCGATCATAAGCTGATTATAATCTAAAGGAGAATTTTTGTAACATTAGTAGGTGTGTTGCTACATAGGAGGTTCAATGTCCTAATATCTGAATTCGGGGTCAATCAAGAATTATTGTTTTGACCGTGACATTGATTCTACTTGTGTGGAAAATTATTCCCTTTGATTTATTTTACTAATTAATACATGTATAATTTTTACCTTAAGTAACGACGTAATTACGATGTTTAGAAAATTCTGCAAAACATTTTTTTGAATGTTTTTTTTTAGTTTTGTCTTGAATTGCGTTTATGCACAATTCCTGGCGTTAAAATCATTTGTGCTTCCATCAATGACGGTCTGACTGAGGTAATAGTTGACAGATACGAGTACCTACTAGTGGACTCCTGCGACTTCGTCCGCTGGAAATCTATGTATCTATCTTGATCGGTTGAGCCGTTTAGCCAAGAAAAGGTAACAGACAGACAGACTTAATTTCGCATTTAGAATATTAGTATATGAGTAGATATAAGGGGATATTATTTATTCACTCTGTTTAACCTTTACGGAATGGAACTGATTGGTGGTTTTTGTTTTTTCTTAGGAATGTCCCAAGCAACTACAAAATTTTGTTCTTGTCCGGCGGTGGGCAAGGACAGTTTGCTGGAGTACCATTAAACTTGATCTCTAGAACTGGAACCGCTGATTATCTAGTTACAGGTATGTTTTAGACTTAGGTATGTTACCAATAGCTCAACGGTAAGAGCGGTCGGACTCATCACCGAGGGTGGTGGTTCGATCCCCGCCCCGTTGATCTATTCTCGTACCCACTCTTAATACAGTCTTTCCTGACTAGTTGGAGGGGTATGGGAATATTAGTCATATTCAAAAAAAAAGATATGGCGAATATTTAAAAAAAAAATCTGTATACTATTATGTAATGCAAATCACACGTATAATTAACTATTGTTGAGGAAGGAAAAAGTATTGTTATTGTTAAAACCTCATTTACCTAGGATAATCTAAATATAGACGTCATCCAGTAATAAATAGTTATTATCAATGATATTCGTTATTAGAATCAACGAATCAAATACGTAGATTGTACCTATCTATTGAAAATGAATTCTATTCTACTGTATCTTTTACTTGTGATTAGTGAAGCCCACGTTTTCGTTGCTACGTACAATCAAACCAAATGTATCTCAACCTAATCTCTTCTATTGAAAATTACATTACTATCCTTTTAATACTTACTTAATCAAGATACTTTTATTCTTCATTTATCGACTTCTGTCATTTTTATGTGAAACATAATATACAAATGTGCCGAATGTTCAAGTGACTAAAGGTTATTTTACCAATAGAAAGCTACATTATCAGGGGAAACATAGGCTATATTTTATTCTGTATTCTTACGTGAATAAGAACTACGCGGGTAAAACAGCTAGGTTTAGCTATCAGTGATATCATCATCATTATTATCAACCCATATTCGGCTCACTACTGAGCTTGAGTCTCCTCTAAGAATGAAAGGGGTTTGGCCAATAGTCCACCACTCTGGCCCAATGCGGATTGGCAGACTTCACATATGAATTATATGAAGAAAATTATCTGGTAAGCAGGTTTCCTCACGATGTTTTTCCTTCACCGTTTGAGACACGTGATATTTAATTTCTTTAAATGCATGCCCCGGACCGGATTCGAATCCGCACCCTGGAATCTGTTGTAGAGTGATATACTTAATAATATTTTTAAAATCTTTAAAGGAGCATGGTCTGCAAAGGCAGCTAAAGAAGCAAAGAAATACGGCAAAGTGAACATGGTGCTACCGCCTACGGATCGCTACGTGGATATCCCGGACCAGTCGACCTGGAACCTCGACCCTAACGCCTCATACGTTTACATTTGTACAAATGAGACGATTCACGGTAGGTGGCAAATCTGTTCTCGCGATAAAATCTTACAAAGGTTTTTTGTACTCCGAAAAGGACAAATTACTTTTCCAGCTAAAGCGTTCGGGAAATCGTTGAAATGGTGTGTATTGAAAGGTTCGTTTTTATTCTTCAAACGACCAGTTCAGGCTTTTTCTTCGATCAGTTCTTTATTCAATAATTAGTTGAACCACAGTATGGTTGGGTAACCTTATTTTGGTTTATTTACATTAATATTATAAAGTGGAAAGATTTGTATGTAACCAGTAAATTCAAAAACCGAATTAAAAAAATAAATTCTTCCACCAAAGGAAAGCTACATGCAATATCAAGAAGTAATATAGGCCTTAGTTTACCCCGTATAGTTTATCCACTACGCGAGTGAAACCGCGGAGTTCTGATAGTATATTGTAATACGGTAAGTCATGATAGCTCAGTGGTTATGAACTCTGCCTCCGATTCCGGAGGGTGTGGGTTCGAATCCGTTCCTGGGCATGCACCTCCAACTTTTCTGCTGTGTACATTTAAAGAAATTAAATGTCACGTATCTCAATCGGTGAAGGAAAAATATCGTGAGGAAACCTGCATACCAGAGAATTTTTTTTAACTCTCTGCGTGTGTGAAGTCTGTCAATCCACATTTAGCCATCGTGGTGGACTGTTAGCCTAACCCCTCTCATTCTGAGAGGAGACTCGAGCTCAGCAGTGAGCCGAATATGGGTTGATAATCAATTATAATACGAGTATACATAAATTTAGTAATTAGTTAGTATAATCTGGCAAGTTCGTTGATGACACTCACATGATATGCGGGCGACGGGGGGGAAAACTGCGAAAGTGTGAAATCGTGCGGGGAAGTGAGGTGCATCAGTCGCGGGTTTTTCATTCAACACTACACGCCCCCCGACACGCGCGGACCATCGAGAGTGTTACGAACGGAGTTGCCAAGCTATAGTAGTGCAAGACAAGAAAGTTTTACTTTTTAAAATCGTGAATAGTATACCTAAATGCCCTCTTTGTGAACTCCGATCACGTACTTCCATGCTCATATCCCGAGCTTTAGTGTATATAAAAACGAAGCTCAGTCTTAAAATTCATTTCAGAATACCAAGGTAAAAGCTGTATCTACTTCTCCACAATTGTGATCGTCCAGTTTTATAATATACTCGTATTACAACAGTTTTACATTTTATCGTCGATTTGATCCCATAATGACTCTTTATCTGATAGCACTTACTATTTATTTTGAATTGCTTTGCTAACAAACAACCAAGTTATAAATTTATAATAGGTATACTCGCGGTTGTCCCATGGTTTTACCTGCGTAGTTTAAATTCCCGTAGAAAAACGGGAATGAAATATTTATTATGTTACTCACTAATAATGTACCTTTCCATTGGTAAAACAATTTTTGAAATTGGTTTAATGGTTTAGTCGTGAAAGCATAGTAAACAAACAAACAATTTCACTTTCTCATTTTTTATATAAGTACGAATATAGATTACATACATACCTAATTGTATAGAAACGCTCTTATCTCTTATCTAACAGTAGAAAAATAACACAATATAATCTATTTTTGGTAGTGAGATAATATTCGATGGTTTAATTTTTTTTATTTCTTTACAAGTAGGTAAGCCCTGGACTACAGTCTCACGTGATGATAAGTGATGATGCATCTTAAATGAAAGCGGGCTAACTTGTTAGAAGTCGAATGAAAATCCACATAATTTCGGTTTCTACACGATATCATACCGAAACGTCAAATCGCTGGGCGGTACGACTTTGCTGGTAGGGTCATCAGCCAGACCTGGACCAATTAAGAACATTAGCCCAGCCGGGTATCGTCTTGTAAATCTACTGCATATATCATTGCGCCACAAGTGCCGTAAAAATAATGTCGTTTTTTATACCTACCTTTTTTCTTTCAGGCGTCGAGTTCGACTCAATTCCTGACACGAAAGGTGTCCCTTTGGTAGCTGATATGTCATCAAATTTTATGTCCAAAAAAGTTGATGTCTCAAAGGTAGGTTCGTGAAAACTTTCTTCGTTTCTACGAACTAATTTTGCCCACTTATTTTTTATATTTGGAACGTGGAATACTATTTCATGACAATTTCGCTTTTATTCATATGACATAGACTGTTATTACCCATATTATCTGTCTACATCAATAGAAATGAAGTCTGAAGATATAAAATTCCAAATTTCCTAGAAAGTCCCTTATCATTGGTATCAAAGAAATTCAATTATAATAATAATCAATTGTTTTGATCGTGATAAATATTATGATGAATGGAAATCGTTCATTTATAATTCATAATGGGCCTTATTAGAAGGCTCAAAGTCATTCAGCGAGCGATGGAACGAGTTATGCTTGAAGTTTCTCTGCGTGATCGAATCAGAAATTAGGAGATCCGCAGATGAACCAAAGTCACTGACTGCTGAGCGAGTCGCGAATAAAGTGAAGTGAAATTAATTGAAACACTGAAGAGCCAATGGGCAGGCCACATAGTTCGAAGAGCCGATGGATATTGGCGTCATAAGGTTCTGGAATGGCGACCCCGCGCCGGAAAGCGCAGTGTTGGTCAACCCCCCACTAGGTGGCCGCTGGATGCTGGCGGCTTGAAACCGTTGTGTTTGGAAGTCCATGCAAGAGGCTTATGTCAAGAAGTTGACGTTTATCGGCTTATATTGATGATGATGATGATAATTCATAATGCTTATTAAGTTTCTAAGCTAATAATTTTCATCACAGTTCGGCGTGATCTATGGTGGAGCTCAGAAGAACATCGGAACCGCGGGAGTAGTTCTTGTAATAGTAAGAGAGGATCTTCTCAACCAAGCACTTCCAATTTGTCCCTCGATCCTTGACTGGACTGTAAATGCCAAAGCTGACTCCATCCTGAACACACCACCTATGTTTGCGTAAGTTAAGAAATCTTTAACATCCATTCCTGCCAAACTCTTCTAAATCGTAAACCAATAACTTTCTCGCTCAAAAACGTCTAAGTTTAAATCTATAAGTACTAGTTTTTGACAGAGATAAAGTTTGTGGTATTGGAAGGCGATAATCTATGGATTTACTAAAACGATTTTGAAAATTATTATACCACTAGAAAGCCACTTTATTTTTGGATGTAATAGGCTATATTATATATCCGTATTCTCACGGGAAGGGAAAGAGTAAAACCGCGGGACGTCGGTTAGTATATAAAAAGGTCTATTACATGTATAAACATTACTTACCTTAGTTGTAATACATAATTGATTGATTGATGATTGAAATTTATGATGTTCCCTAAGGATGTTACGTATAGGTTCGAACCGTAGTTTAAAAATCAATTAAACTTTCAGGATCCTAGTAATGGGAAGAGTTTTACAATGGATTGTAAAAAAAGGAGGTCTAGATAAAATGGCTGAATTGGCGACTAAGAAATCTTCTCTCATTTATGATATCATCGAAGAGTCCAATGGTTTCTACTACGCACCGGTTGCTAAAGCTGTGAGAAGTAAAATGAATATCCCATTCAGAATCGGGTCTCCAACTGGTGATGATGCACTGGAAAAAGAGTTTTTGAAAGGAGCTGAAGCCTTAAACCTAATTCAACTAAAAGGACACAGGTAACTTACAGAAATTGTTTAAAGCTATCAAATATTCCAGAAACTAAGAGGAAACATAACTTGATATCTGTAAACTAAATGATAGATAAGGGTTACGGTACGATAGGTTTGTTTCCTATTAAGTTAGTAAAGTATTAAGTTGACCTACAAGTATTTAAGCAAACTAGATGCCTTACAGAGATCAATTGGACATTGATAACTTTATGATAATACGTATATGTTTATGGTTTGAATTTAAATACAGTGTAAACTCCATATAACGTCACTCGATTTAACGCTAAACTCCCTAAAGCGTCGACATCACATAGCTTTGGTTGATTACACTTTGGTATGCGTTACACTCTGTAATGCGTTACAACCTCTCTATAACGTCAACAATTTAAGAAAAAAAAAGAACCTTTTTTGCGAAAATTAGTGTAAGCGCGCACCTGTTGACGTTCTTTTGTCGTTTTGTCATCCTAGCCCATAATAAACTAATCAACACGACTGTCGGCAACATGCAATAAAATAAACATTTCTAAGAAATTCGTTCTTTTGTTTACAAATTGGGATTGCACGTAGAAGAAGTCATGGACTTATAATACGTTATCATATTATTAGTTGCTCACAATCTTTCAAATATTAAACACGGTTAGTATAAGAAAATCACTGTGTATTGTCGAAAAAGTTTTACTCATACATTTTACTTCATTCCGTATAAGAACCACTCTCTATAACGCTATAAAATGTTGTTATAGAGTTTACACAGTGTTTGCACTTTACGTGTTTAAGTTGATTGCTCAGTAATTTTGACATTGTGCATAAGAAATTCATAATGTACTTAGTAAAAATCGATTACTAAACTTGGTTATAAATTTTCAGAGATGTCGGAGGAATTCGTGCCTCGACATACAATGCAGTCACGTTGGAAGAGGTACAAACTTTAGCAAACTACATGAAAGAATTCTACAAGAAACATGCTAAGTAAATAAAGAATTTCAAAAACTTTTGTATTATCACTGAAGGTATTTTCAAAATTTAAGTTCGTGTTTTTGTTTTAATAGGTATATACCTAATTGTAACTGAATTTAGGATAAGAAATGTCATTATTTATAAAAGTGTCATTCGTTTTATGTTTTTATTTGTAATAAATATATTTTTTAACAACAACAACTTTTTATTTGATCATTATTTAATTTTCTGTACTGAGTTACGTGGCTTCAGTTTTTGCATTTAATGTAGTTCTCAGGATTTTATTAGGACCCGGGAGTCCTTTGTTTCGTATGCCCATGGCATTTTGACAACCCTGATACCCTATAAATATTAAGTACCCCACGGATTACAGGTACATCTTTAAACAAAAAAAACCCTGGTTACTGAGACTCAAATGTAACACTTATTTCATGAATATTAACTTCATAAACAACCCATATTCAACTCACTGTTGAGCATGAGTCTCCTCTCAAAATGAGAGGTTAGGTTAGGTCCACCACGCTTGCCTGGCCCCATGCGGATTGGCAGACTTCAAATACGTAGGGAACTAAGAAAATTCTCAGATAAGCAGGTTTCCTCACGATGTTTTTCCTTCACCGTTTGAGACGCGTGATATTTAAGTGCACACAAATGAAAAGTGGGAGGTGCATGCCCCGGACCGGATTCGAACTTACGCCCTCCGAATCGAAGGCAGAGGTCATATCCACTGGGCTATCGCGACTCTGCGACTCTTACACTAACTAAGTAACTTAATAATTAATAATAATAATTATAAGTGCTGGTGCTAATTATGATCCTGTAATACATTACAAATATTACAAATGTATAGGTATAATATATTACAAATAAAACAAAACATTATTCAATACATAATGTTAATTTATTTTTTTGTAAAAGTATATTACTGTTAATAGGTAATCCCTATAGTGGTATTCATTGTGATGGAATACATACGAGTTGTAATCTTGAGTATTTTACAATTGCGTATTATTTTATAAAATCGGTTGTTAGGGTAAAGTTTATATCTTTTTTCATTTAAGTATAAAAAACATTGTAAAATATTAAGTTCCTGTATAAAACTAATATTATGCTTATTAAATTAAATTCACCTAAATGTAGTCACGTATATAATATAAAACATTCTATACATTCGTTCCTAATATACACCCACACACATTTTTACAATTAAGTAATATTGATATATATAAAATACAGTAAGTAGGTACAGTCCGGTTTATAATACAACATAAACATTTGACTTACAATATCAACACAACTTTTATTTAACATCGCTCACGCAAATGTCTACCTAAAACTAATAGCAAATTATAATGTATACCTAAAAACTAACACCACTTTTCTGAGGTCTATCATAAATATACAAATATTTAATTAAAACGCATATTTACATTTTATTGTTATAAAAAAATATAATTAAATAATAAAAAAAAAGAAAAATTGGAATGTAGTCGGAATGTCTTTCGATAAGAAAATGTAGAGATTCTAAAATATAAGATCTACTACCGGACCTGTATAATTTGGTCTTCGTCTAAAAATATTTTGAGCATTTTTTTTCGTTGAAAATATTAATCTCTGAACATCAACACATTCACTGTTTTTGGTAAATCAATCTAAATTGCTAAAGATCCTTTAACTTCGCTATTACGCTTATAGTGATTTGTGACATACAATATATATTTGGTGGGGCTGCAATTTTAAACAGTGAGTGTGTTAATCCACGTGCCTTGTAAAAATTAAAACTAATCATAAAGCTAGTTGAGTACAAAGATTTATAAAAAAAAAAACATCTCGGTAATGTACTCGTATTAAAGAAAGTAAATTCTTTAGATAAATTGCATTGGTTTTATATGAAGGTACCGAGTGTCAACATTAATACGATAAAGTATTATGTAAGTTTGACCAGAATGCGACAAAATAGCCCTCTTCTATGTTTATTGACCCTCACTGTCGCTGTCACTCTTATCTGAAACGAAAAGATAAAGGCATAAAGTCATTTTGTTATTGCATCATTGTCTATCGTCATGCAAGTTGTTTTTCCGAGGCAAAATAACAAAACAGATCAGTTTATCTATTTGCACGCAACAAGTTTTGTGAATTGCGTCTTCGATAAAAATAAAGAATTAACCAAGTCCTGAATAAAATAACGTGAAGGCGAAATATATTTGTGTAAGAAGAGTTTATATAGATAACCTTGAACAAGATACGAGAATTTTTGGTATAGAAGTATTTCAGAGCTAAACGTCCGAACTACATAAGCTATGGAACGTGAAATTGCTGCAAAAAAAGAGAAAAGTGCGCACTAGTCTAAGTGCCCCAAATACCAACCTTTCTTACCAGGGTACGCGTGCCTTTTTAATCTATCGTATAAATCTTCCTTTGTTCCATATATGCTGGCATTTGACCGCGCCAAACTATTCATTTTACCATTCATTCCATTGTGCAAACTCTCTTTCATATACGTTTCGTTGTAGAAGTTGGGCATCTCCCAGCCGTCTTCTTCGTCATCGTAATAGTGCGCGTAGGTGGAGTGGTGTGAAGGCGCTATAGATTCTGCGTACGGCGTGTGCGCTCCGTAATAGAAGTTCACTTGAGATCCGTTTTGGTCTATAGCTGGTGTGAGTGTCTTCTTTGGTTCTCTCTTTTTCGATGATCTGTGTGAAAAATTATAATATAAATTGGTTATTTTTAATTTTTATTTGGAACATTTGTAGATGCACATGAGTAGTAAATAAATATTATGACATAGCACGTGAACTATAGACCGTGAGTTCGTCCGACCCGCACTTTGGTCGGGCTCACGTACTGTACAAATGGTTTCGTACAAATTTTTAGTTACATATTATTACTACACATTTCCTTAATTAATCTCGATAATTAATTATGTACATTAAATGATGATTTTTGACTTCATTACAGATCTATAGATTTCAGATTTATCCCTATACTTGTAATATAAGACGATATTATTTTCCACGCTATCCAGAGATCTTGAGAGACAAATGGACAGACAAACAGTCGGACTGGTCTTGGGTTGCGCTGTTTCCTTTGAGAACGAACTTTAAAAAGTCGAGTTGAATGAATGAGATAGGGTTAGGCCAATAATAGTCCACCACGCTGGCCCAATGCGGATTGGCAGACTTCACACACGCAGACAATTAAGAAAATTCTCTGGTATGCAGGTTTCCTCACGATGTTTTTCCTTCACCGCTTGAGACACGTGACATTTAATTTCTTAAAATGCGCTCAACTGAAAAGTTAGAGGTGCATGCTCCGAACCTCCGGAATCGGAGGCAAGGGGTCATTTCCACTGGGCTATCACGGTCGATAGTCGGTATGTCGATAGCAATGAACACAAACCTGGCACAGATCATCCAAACAAGCAGCACTAGGAATATGATGAAGATGACTCCACCAGCGACGCCGCTGGCTATGTACGCGAACTCGCTCTTGTCCCTGCAGTGGCGGCCGGTGAAGGAGCCGGTACATCTGCAGCTCGGCTCGCCGCGCTGGTCCTTCACACACTCGCCGCCGTTGTCACAGAAGTCATCGCAAACATCTGTAACATACCAAACACTCTTTGAGTATATGCACTATATGTCGGCACGAGCTGAGATAGTACGAAATGTTCAGTGAGTTAGATGTTGAGTAGTGGTAAACCGCTCGGGCTGCCTAGCTCATTCTTGTAGCGACGTTCGATCCGTCCACACCTTTGGTTTCATGGATTATTTTGGTATAGGCGGGAGAATGACTTCAGTGGAGAAGCGGAGTGTTAACTAATTTTGAAAGTCGTCGTTAGCCCTACATCCTTCGGTCACAAGTCCGGAACTTCACTCAAGGTTATTTTCTGCCATTCGAGGGTTTATTGGTAACATTCTTGGTAGGAATTGTTAGACCTGACAGACTTTCATTCAATCATAGTATTTAGCCCTTTAAATCCGTTTCTGATATCTACCCGTTTCCGACACGTGCATAAGATGTTTAACAAATGCAAATGACACAAAATGGAATATTCTTTGTCTAATATAAGTTCGTGCTCCTCAGGATAGGCAGTGCATTTGCATTTATAAAGTGAATAGCCTATTATAACAGCCAACTACAAGGCCAAGGCAACTATGAAGTTTAAACGTACCAGGCTACCACGTAGCTACAATGCTAGTTGGTGTACCCATAGATATAATGTTCAAACCTTTAACGATCATTATCAGATGTTAAAAGTAATGTCCAGAACCGAAAGCTTAATATGCCGAGGGTGTAAATAAGAAAGTAACATTGACGCACTAATTGCAATAAAAATACAAGAACTATTGAAATTTGCAAATGCTCGAGCAGTTAAGACAACTGCTCGGTCAGTTATCGATGGCAGTTTGAAGCTGTTCTCTGACTGCAATAGCGGTTCATGTATAACTAGTGATCATAGGCTAAGCGGCCTTAGGTTCATGTAAAATTAATTAATACTACGTAATCATATTTTGTATATAACAGTAATACAGTCTCCATTATTATTCATTTGACGGTAATTTTCATCGCCAACATTACAATACACAATCATGCAATGAATACTAAAACAACATCAAACGGTTAAATTTAACCAGTGCAAATTTCACCGAATTGTATAAAATATTCATTGACCGCATTTGCACTTTACATATTGAATTTGTAATTATTAATAAAGAAATATGAGTAACTATTTATTGTACTTAATCCTGTGTTTACTGTAGTTGTGTAGGTAGATAGTAGATAGAAATAACATTATGTAATATTTAGGTACTTAACAAACAACGTAACATATAACAGCTTTCATCTTTCTTTACCTAGGATTTCACCAGTTTTATGGTGGTTGAACAATATCAGCCTTTTTGATTGGCCTACTTATGGAGAAGGAAGTTGCAGCTTAGACCCATCACGCTGCTCAAAATCTAAAATTTAGTACAGCCCCTCGTACAAATTCCTATTTACAAGACTACTTAATCATTTTCACAAGAAATGTTTGAAGTTACACCAAACTATAAATATTTCTGAGTTATAAAAATAAACAAAACCTATTAGATATAGCCATACCACATACATAATTTTATTTTGCTTCATCAATAACAACCCATATTTGGCTCACTGCTGAGCTCGAGTCTCCTCTCAGAATGAGAGGGGTAAAAGTCCACCACGCTGGCGCGGGCTCAATGCGGATTGGCAGAATTCACACACGCAGAGAATTCTCTGGTATGCAGGTTTCCCCTCACCGTTTGAAACACTTGATATTAATTTTTTTTAAATGCGCATAACTAAGAAATTAAAGGTGCATGCCCCGGAATCGGAGATCATATCCACTGGGCTATCACGGCTTTGCTTATTTGTGTATATTACCTACGTATTATATTTTTCTAGCAAAACATCAACTCGTTTCATACGACTTTGTTCTTTGGGGTTAATGATGCGAATACCTGCTCATCCTTGCTGAACGAAGTTTCATTTACAAACTAGTGTATAAAAATTCATTTTCCGTAAACTACTCTACCATACTTAGCTTAATTGAAAAAGTATTAGTTTTTCTTACCTGTACAATATTCCCCAGTGCCATTGAAACCAGGTTTGCATCGGCACTTGAATTCACTGGTTTCAGGGATCAGAAGGCAGTAGGCGTTCGTGTCACAGTGCTTGTTGGGACCGCTCATCTCACATGGATTTGTGCAGTCTGATTCAGATACCTAGAAAGAAAATTAATGGAAATCGTTACAATAATTTCATATTGAAGTTGTAACAAAGAGCAGAGTTTCAAATTGTTGTTAGTGTTTTTTCTGTGTTATCTCTTACAATAAATAAATAGTTATAATTAGCTTTAAAAATTTTACATAATTTTAACATTGACCAAGTGATCTTTCATGTGTTTTATTTCCCTTGGGACAATCAGAAGGAATCGTCCATGCTATTATAGAGAAAGAGAGATTTGACGGCCTTGGCGCAGTGGTTTGCACGGTGGATTTACAAGACGGAAGCCTGGGTGCGATTCCCGGCTGGACCGATTGAGGTTTTCTTCATTGGTCCAGGTCTGGCTAGCTTCGGCCATGGCTAGTTACCACCCTCTGGCAAAGACGTCCAAGCCATTTTGTGTTCCAGTACGATGTCGTGTAGAAACCGAAAGGGGATTTTCATCCTACTCCATTTGCATCAGACTTATCAGACATCAGGTGAGATTGTAGTCAAGGACTAACTTGTGCAAAAAAGACACACATTTGAGACTCATATTGTGAGTTGTTGACTTTGTTACAGAGTGGTGCTATTACGGAATAGAAAGTATTCAAATTACTGCATGAAACTTACCGCTCCAGGTCCTCTAGTACTGGTGTTGATCGGGCAAGGAATACAGAGCGTCTGCTGTGTCTCCGACTGGTAGGTGCCCTTCCTACATTGTATGCAGGTGTTGAGAGTTACGTTGAGATATGAACCTGGAATATTAAAATGTTCTAATTAACTTATAATTTATACGAAAATATTATGTCTTCAAAATTGCTTCGATAGTGGGTATCAATCCGAAAAAACTAATATATCAAAATGGGGCGATACTGTTTAGTAATGCAGCTATTGAAGTATCAAAAAATTTAAGGCCTCATTCGCACGGGAGTTAAAAAAGCGATGCGTTAAAACCCTGCGTCAGCAGGCGTCTATTTCCAACGCAAAAATTGAAAAGGCAACACTGATCGATAAAAATGCGTCGTGTTTTAAAAGCGCTGTCGTATGAACGTATAATTGGATATGAATTTGTTGTATTTGAACGCTTGTTTAACGTCAGTTTAACGTTAGTACTATGATATGTCAATCATATGATGTTGGCGTTACCAATTTGTGATCGTTCTTCGTCCATACAATGTTTCAACGGAGCTTCATTGTGACAACGGACAGTGTTCGATTAATTGTTTACATAGACTGGATGTGTGTGTGTCCTTTTGCGCTGCGACGTTGTGCGATGTTGCAACTCATTTGTGGCATTTGTATGCCACAAATGCGTTGATACGTTACGACGTCGCAATGCAACGCACTAATAAGGCATCTCGCTTACCTGGTTTGCAGACTGGTAGTGAGCACTGGTCGGGGGAGGCTGCCCCGGGGTGCGGGGTGGTGGTGCCAGGGGGGCAGGGCGCACACGACGCACCCGAGCCCGTCGCGCGCCATGTGCCGCGGGGACACGGCTCGCAGCCGCCGTCGCTAGCTAACTGCTCGCCTTTGGAATAAAACAAGTATATTAAAATCATCATCATCCATCAAAATAATCTGACATCATCATCCGATCATCATCTGACGTCGTCAGACATCAGTCTATTTTTTTAAAAGCCCAATTGAGGCTCCCCCACTTTACAGGAATATTTTTTTCTTATCATGATCCTATATACCGTTTATCAGTGGGTACGTGTAAAATAGCAATGTGTCAGTCACGATTTCAGTTATTTAATTGGAAATGTATTAAGAAGAACTACAGAAGAGAGAAAGAAGAAGTCTGATGGAAGTAAACGGTTTATGACTATTGAGATATGGAAAATATGATAAATGATGTGATTACTTCATGATGATGCAGGATGATATAATACTTTATGGTCAATCGTGTCTAATCCAACGGCTGAAGCGAATGGAAATAGAAAAAATACTCGTATGGTACGAATTCTACAAGATTATAATGTTTACTTAATACTTGATGGTCAATCTTGTCTAATCTAACGGCTGAAGCGAGTGGTAATAGAAAACACATGGTACGGATTCCACTTAGCCTGTGATAGAGACAAGATGATAATGTGTACTAAATACCTGATGGACAATCATCTCTGCATTCAGCAGCAGACACCGCTTCTGTGGCTCGTGTAGTTTGTCCCCTCGGACATGCGATACAGGAGAATGCACCTTCCCGTGGCTGGTATGAACCATGACCGCATGGTCTACACAGATCTGCCTCAGCATCATAATATTTACCAGCAGCACACCGTTCTAGATGGGATAAAAATGCGATTAGTTAAAAACCGATATTATAAAGTTAAATTTTGATCTGATACTCGATCCTTGTCATTTTAAACGCCAAGAGCAATTTTACGCGTTAAGTTAACAAACGGATTGATGAAAATTTAGCAATTGGATATAATATGTATTTACAGTTATAGTCAGATTATTCAGGTATTAGAGCACAGTTGTAGATACTATTAATTGTACACAATTGATACAATGGAATGCAAAAAATAAGTATATGAATATATCTAACCTTTGCAATCAGCTGCACTTCTGGCACCAGAGGCTTGGGTGACTCCTGACTGACCGGCAATAGCTGGACAAGGCGTGCACTGTAACTGACCAGCTTCAGATTGGTACGTGCCAGTTGGACATGGTTTGCAGGAATCGCTTGCCGAATCGAGGAAAGTGCCCACAGCGCAAGATACTGCAACAAACGTTGTCGTGATTAATACAGTCGAACTTATTTGTAATGTTAAGTAGTAAGTTCAGAGCAATTGATGTCTTTGTACCATTATTGATATAAACTGAAATAATATAATGGACACATAGAATACGAGTAAACATAAACTACTATCATTCTTAGTCTAAAGAGTAAGGAGCACACTAATACAATAAATAAAACACTTACCACAATCTGGGGCCATGACCACCTGTCCCATGGGACAGGCATAATCTGACTCCAGTTTCAAGCTAGCCGGGTCTGGGACGGTGTTCGGCAAAATGTTTCGTACATCAAATTGTTCGTCTTCGAGAATTAGTTTCTCCAGTAATCGTTTTACAGTAGAGCGTTCGTTGTTACCGTTATGGATTACTGGGTCGCTAAAATATAAAATTTCAAATTAGTATTACAGTAAATGTAATTCACAAAGTTTATTGTCATGCGAATTAATTAAGCAACTAGTGACGATAATGCAACACGTTTGAATACAATTATATTTGCGTCAACGCCGGTCGAAGATTTCAAATTCCAAGTAATAACCCCCTTAGTTGTCTAAGTTTGAAATATGTAGTGCAATTGTGCAAAGTGAAGATTACTTACATAACCGCTGGGAAGGAGATGTCAATACTGTATGTGTCTCCTATTTGACGGCCCTCCCGACTGCTCCTTGTCCTAGGTGCGAAATAAAATTCATGCAAAAGTGTTTCCAAAGAACCATGCTCACTTTGTTATTAACGAAGTGATCTAGTGCTTAAGTTATAAACAAAATTGGATAGTGATCCGCTACAATGGTTTTGCGATAATAAAGTATTATATGATTTAGTAGTGCACTAAAGATAGAATTCCGTATTTCACCAACTATACCAACACCTACTGTACTATTTTCCGTTTCCTATATTGTAAGTGATTCTAAAACAAACTACTTATTTTTACTCATCTAATGATTGATTAGGAACAGTTATACTTACTCTTCGACTGGTATTATAGCATCTAGCACATATGTGTCCTTGGATGTTGCAGTTGGTGGTGATGATACTTGTCTTGTTTGACGTGAGTTTCCTCGGTGATCACATTTTACGTTGATATCCAGTTCTTTGCATTCGCGGGTACCTTTGCAATAATAAAAACACACAGTTAAGCTTGGACATGATTTATCATTTATACGGCTAATGTTATGTTGAAATATTTATATCTCACTTTTTTCTACATTTGCAGAAATATTATAATTATAATTACCATCGACAGCATAAGAGCAGAAGTTCCAATCTCTGTTAAGTTGGTTAATAGCACTTCGGACTTTCTGTCTGAGTACACCTTGTCCAGCATCGTTACATAGGACCGAACTTGGGAACTGCATTGATATTTTGAAGACACGTTGTGCAGGAGAAGCAGCTGTAAACATACAATAATTTTCTTTAAATAACAATTCACCATTTTACAATATAGTAAGAAAATTATAAGTCAACTTTAACATACGGGAACAAGCTGGATACACGAGCGGTAATGTTGGATCAGTTGTAGGACGCCAGAAGCCTTCAGCTCCACAAGTGTAGAAAGGTGGCACTGGTTGTGAGAATCTTAAGCCATCTCGGCAGGCGATTTCACATACTTTGAATTGACCACCAGCACCCCAGTCCCGGCAAGATTGATATCCTCCCAGCGGATCAGGTAAAGGTGGACAGAATTCAACTGTAAATAAAGCAAAACAATCATTAAATTAAAATATTAGTTTTAGTAATACTCGAACAAACAATCAGAGCTTCCTAAAATTCAGTATCACAATAATTTAAATTTATTTTGGGTGGTGAACAAACTGATGTCAGTTTGAAAACAATATACTGTGGCATCCTAAGAAAACTATTACGATTTTAAGGAATTTTAGAATTGAAAAGTAATACTTACACAATACGGTTACTTTGAATGTACAGGTAGCAGCATTTCCTGCGTTATCGTAAGCAATGTAGGCAATATCATATACTCCCCAGGCAAGGTTTTGACCAGGTTTATGTCCTGATTTCTCTACTACTTTCGCAACACCAACGTTATCACTAAATACAGGCATGTCCCAATTTACAATTGTTGATCCGTTGCTTGCTATAATCCACAGATCACCTGGACAGCGATCAACTCTTGGTGGTTCCTTGTCAACTTGAAGTTGTTGGCATTTAGCACCGGTATAGCCGTTTGGACAAACCCTTTGTCCACAATGCGATGGTACGATTCTTTCTACTCCACCAATAGTATCATCGTACCCTGCCCAAGTGAGCACCAGGCCGTTGTATAAGACTGGTTCGGTCCTGCAGTCGCGTACTTGTTTTTGTATTTCATTAGTTACGTCAAGTGCTCTATTCCAAATTTGTACTTTTGTTAAATGTCCTTGGAAGCCCGCTTCAGTATAAGCTTTTGGATTGTCCGATTGAGGTTTTCCCAGAGTTACCCACATACTGTAAAATAGATTATACACAAATATAAGAATAAATATTATTACAAAAAAACTATACATTACTAAAAACAAATGTAGTCCGACTTACTATTGCGGTAGTGTTTTCCCACTGCCATAACCTTCTAGTTTACTGGCAATTAAACCTTCAGTGATAAGAGTCAATTCACCTCCGTTGCTTCCATCCCACACTAAAGCAACATGATGCCACTGACCGTCGTTAACAGTGGCAAATTCCCCAAAGCTTAAATATACATCTTGAAGTTCAGGGAAAATAGATACTTGGACACCATTGGAATGGGCTTGTATGATTGTTCTTCTGTTAAGTGCGATATGTGAATTACTGAAAAAGAAATTAATTTTAAATGTAAGCCATTTACACGTCCACGTAGTAGCATTTATATGAAAGTGATCGATTACACGTACCTTACACCGTAGGCTGTGAAGAAAATACCACCTTCATCTTGTTGTGTATATTGAACCCACATTCCAACAGTAAGACTATCAGCAGATCCTGTACTAAATGGTACTACTTGAGCAGCGCTAGAGCGTAATGGATCACTGAAATATAGATCATAATCTACGCTGATAGCTGTAAAAAAATGTATTCAAAGTTAATAAGTGTATAAAAGAGTATTAGTGATTTTAAATATATGATAAATGCTTACTTTTTCTACAGTCGTCACCAGTTAAATTGAATGGACATTGGCAATAAAATCGTCCAGGTAAATCAATACAGGTTGCTGACGGAGGGCACGAATTTTCTTTACAATCGATGATATCTTCATTGCAATTCTTTCCTGTAAATCCAGGGGCACAGGTGCATGTGTAATCGTCCCCTTCGTCTATACATGTAGCGCCATTTTCACAGAGTCCTGCCTCACAAGCGTCGAATTCATATTGGCAGCCAATACCTGTGTAATCTTGTGAACAAGTACAGTTAAGGCCGGAACCATAATCTTGACACTTTCCACCATGCATGCATGGGCTACCAATACAACGTTCTGGTGCAGTTTCACATTGCTTTCCGTCTGTTCCACTAGGACACCTGTAACAAAAAAAAAACAAGTAAATAAATATTATTAATGTGGATTAGCGACCATATAATAAACGAAGTTAAAGTTAATTTAAAGAATACTTACACGCAGAAATAGTCTTGGAAAAGATCAATGCATCGAGCATTGTTCTGGCAAGGTAAATTAACGCAATTCCCAATGTCACGTTCACAACGTTTGCCAGTCCATCCAGGTTGACAACCACATTTGTAACCTCCGATTTCATCTTTGCAAGAACCACCGTTATAGCATGGATCTGATGCACAATCATCAATATTAGTTTCGCACATTTCTCCTGTAAAACCTTCCCGACATACACATTGATATTTGTTGTCCAAGTCTATGCAGCGAACAGTTCCTGCTGGGTTGCATGGTTCAGTCAAGCATTCGTCAATAGCCGTTTCGCATTGAAGTCCTATAAAACCTGGTCGGCATTTGCATGTGAATCCATCTATTTGGTCTGAACAAGTAGCACCGTTCTGACAAGGTTCGGAAGCACAATCGTCAATAGTATGCTGACACCGTTTGCCAGTATACCCAGCTTCACAACTGCAAGTGAAGTCGTCGACACCATCGATACAGCGACCTCCATTTTCACAGGGTGATATAAGACATTCATTTATATTGATATCACAGGAAGGTCCCGACCAACCAGGATCACAAACACATTTATGTATAAATAATTTGTCAACGCAGATTCCGTGTTTACATGGACCATTAGAGCAGAGATCTATTTTTTCATGGCAACGTTTTCCGGTAAAGCCTGGTGGGCATGAACAACTAAAGTCATTTACTAAATCAGTACAAGGCGCGCCCAGTAAACATGGTTTTTCAATACAGTCGTCGGTGTTTTGTTCACATAACTGGCCTTCCCAACCTGGCAAACATTCGCATTTATATCTCCCTTGTTGTAATGCTGTGCAAGTAGCACCATTTTTGCATGGATTTCCATTAGCCGAACAGGGATCAATCTAAAAATAAAAATGATATTAAAATTTATTTTAGAATTAAATAAGATAAATACACTTGTTTATTAAATTTAACATTTATCTGAATAAAATAAAGAACCTTACCGTAATATCGCAATCAATGCCAGTGTAACCAGACCTACATAAACATGTGAAATTATTAAAGCCTGGTTCGTCTTTACACATGGCGCGCTCTGGGCATGTATCATTTCTACAGTCAGATCTTTCTTCTTGACAGTTGATACCACCATACCCCGTAAGACATGAGCACCTGTATCCTTGAGGAAGATCAATGCAAGTACCTCCGTTGTAACAAGGTTGGCTTTCGCACTCGTCAATATCTATTTCACACCTACGTCCCGAAAATCCAGCTGGGCAGTAACATTGAACACCGTGACCTTTCGGTACACAGAGTCCACCATGTTGACAAGCACTATTAGAACATTCCACTGGCAAACATTCTTCTAATCCTGTAGCACCTGTGCTAACAGTTTTCATATTTGTTGGACATTCCATACATAATGTACTTCCCACTACGTTTTGATAGAAATTCCTCGGACATTGAGAGCATGGAGCCAAACCAGTGGGTGAATACGTTCCAGGTGCACACTTAGCTCTACATTTATCTTTTCCAGAAGCTGCTGGTTGATAAGTAAATGTATTGACAGGACAAGCTTGACAGTCTTTAAATCCTCCTAGAGGTGGTTCACTTGTATAACTATTACGAGGGCATTCTAAGCACGGAACTAATCCTGTTGGAGAGTATGTTCCATAGCCACACACAGGTACGCAGTCGTTTAAGTCTTTTGAACCTTCTTCCCTGGTAAACGTTCCTTGGGGACATTTCAGACATGAGCCTTGCCGCGCTTGGTTCTGGAAATATCCTCGCGGACACATGGTACAACTTTTTTGTTTTTCACCAGCATAAGTTCCAGCAGGACAGTGCACTACAATAAAACAATAGTTTTTCATTATTATACACAATCATTCGCTTTGGATAGTTAGAGATAAATAGAAAAAATACTTACGGCATCTAGGCACATCATTAGTATCCATATTAAGTACTTCACCAACGGTACAAGTAAATCCTCGTGAAATTGAACTTCTAATTGCTCTTAAAGGAGGACACTGATTTCCAATAGAAGATACGTTTAATACTGGTTCAATAAGTGCACTTGCATATGGCACAGATAAATCAAAAATAAGATTTAGTGTAGAACCACAAAGATCATATAACTGTGTTTGCCTTATGGCAGGAGTTATAGCCAAAACAAAGTCCATTTTCACTACATTTTCATCAAGTAGACTAGGCATTGCTTTGATAAAGGTAACATTTATATTGACATTTACGGCTGAACAACGTTGGGACAAACGTTCATTTAATATGCTATCATATTGAGCAAGAAGATCTTTGTATTGTGGTAAGCAAGCATTTGAGACAGCTCCAAGGGCTCGATATTGTACACCTGCTACAACGTGGTATGCAGCTTGTTCAGTATCTAAAAAGTAAATTCGAATAAGTATATTATTGTTAGTTGTATTATAAGTTAAAATAATTAATAATATATTAATAAAGTGAAATTTGAAGCTATACAAATAAACTTACTTTCAGAAACACAGTCAGGTACTACAGCAGTGGGGACCCATTGACGTTTAGTTTCACATACGAATGTTTTGACTGGTTCTCCGTCTGTGAACCTAAATCCAGGACTGCAAGTAGCAATGCACTGTATTCCCCTATCACCAGGGAGACAGTTAAGAGATCCGTGAGCTGGTGGCATTAGCTCCCAATCGACACAAGGTGTGGCTTGCACTGATACCTAAAATTTAACAGTAATAGAAATTAGCTTCTACTTCAAAATTAACGTATTTTATGTATTTGTCAAGCGAGTCGCAGGGATTCGCTGGATGCAGGCGGCTCAGTATCGTGATGTTTGGAAGTCCCTACAAAAGGCCTATGTCCTGCAGTGGACGTCCATCGGCTGATATGATGATGATGATGTATTTGTAATATGATTTATCGTACCTGGAAATGACATTGGGCTTTATTTCCATATTTATCAGATGCTATGACAGTAACGTTTTCATAGCCACGTATAGGTATGACTGCTCTTTCAGGGACGAACTTTAGGAATACCTCTCCAGAAGCGTCACTTGCGTTTATTCTTTTCCTAGTTTCGTTAAAGTTCACAGCATAATTGTCTTGTTTATCGACTAGCTCTATAACGTAGCTTTGTGGGCAGCTTAGTCTAGGAGGTGTATAATCCGGTACAGTAATGTTCACTTCGCAAATAGCAACATTTCCATCAAAATCAAATGCTACATATCGCACAACCATGTTGTGGAAAACTTGGATTGGAGTTTTAAAATGTTGGGGTGTCACTTCTAATCTTGCTATAGCACCAGTATTATCGGTAGCAGTTGGTTCAGTAAAGTTGACTGGTAACAGACCTCCGTTTACGTCTGTCTGGACGACAATAGGATGTTGAGGGCAGTTTTGGAAGACCGGTGGCTCATTGTCTAAAATAAAAATAAAATTATTTATTTAACAACAAAATGTACTGGTAAATTTTAAATTAAATGTACGATAGTTTACAGTTCAAAATTTAAAAAAAAAACAATATACTCACCAACACAAGGAGAATATCCGTAGTCATAACCTAATAATGGTTCTACTTTAGGTTCATCACAACCCATTAATTCGAATTTCAGACAAGCATTGTCCATAAAACTAACAATACCCAATATAACAAATCTTGCTTGCACATATTTTGGCAATGTGATCATCGCAAGTTCTCCATAGTTACCAGGATCCCTCATTGTAAGATTGAAGTTGGGGAAATATACCACATAATTCTCATTTTCCGCTTGTTTGTAGAAGAACCTTATTTCAGTTGGTCGACCAACAATATCAGATGTCACAACACCCTTAACAAGAATAGCTTTGACTCTGTATACTTTTCCTAAGTCGACACTAACATAAGTGAATGCTTCTTGTTTGCCACACCATCCAGTAACTGAATTAAGCCTGATATTTTTAGCTTCATAATTAGGTCTTTCTGAGGTAGCGTTGATAGCTGAATCAGGTATTCTTCCGGAAGCTAAACCAAGTGGTTTGATAACTTTACATTCTGGTTCCCGCATACAGGTAATAGGTCTTGGATTAATTAAAATATAACCAGGTCTTGAACAGCCAAACAAAACCTCAGATCCTTGCTCATAGCTTTTAGAAATTTGATAGCCATCTGCTGGTCGGCCTGGATCATCACATACAGGCCCTTCACACCTTAAGTCACCAAAGTCCCAAATTCCATTTGCTTGACATCTTACTACATTGTCGTGTTTACTTGTTTGACCTGCTAGTTTAAAAGTATTTTGGCATCCGAAAAAGAAAGAGCTTTGATATCTTGTATCAAGATATTGGCCGTATTCTGCTCCCGGTGTTGGCATTGGCACGCCACAATCTTTACGAGGACATTGGGGCTGGGCACCGGAAAGCCAATAATCTGGTAGTCCCTGAAATAGAAATTTTATTGTAAGTTATCATATTAGATCAGGTCACATGTATCATATTAGATCATATAATATGTGTTTCTAAGTATGTTGTTACATACATTTAAAAAATATTTTTTTACGATTAGTTTATTTAAATATTAATTATTTTCGTAATACTCACTGGTTTCGGATCATAAACACATTGTCTAAAGTAAGCAGTTGCAGTATTTCTCAATAAACGACCTGGTGATGCACAAGTTATGGTAACATTGTCTCTATAGGGTACTAATACACTCTCAGGATCTTCTCTAATTATTTTCAAGCCATCATTTTTGTCATCTGATAAAGTAACACAACGCGCATCTAGAAAAGGAAACATTTTACATAGATTAATATAAAAACTATTATGAAAATTTTAAATAAAGTATACTATCAAACCGAGACTAATATAACTAAATATAAGTACCAATTCTATATAACTAAATATAAGCAATTTACTTACATTGACATTCGGGAGCTGTACCGTTCCACGATCCGCTTGAAGTGCAAAGCAATGAAGAGAATCCAGACATAACATATCCGAAATCACACTGGAATTCAACAATATCGCCGAAGTGATAAGAAGATTTTGTAGATAGTAACAGACCATTTTCAGGTGAAGCTAGTGGTGGACACATCACTGGGACACATGATTTATTTCTTTGGTATGTATCACCATCTCTTTCACCAGTTTCAGATTTTTCTATAGCAAATCCAGCTGTTCCGTTTGAAAAGTAGAGTTCATGTCCAATATTACATGAGCATGAGAAACTTCCTGGCCTAAAAGAGAAATATTTATATTATTATATAGGGTAATATTTTGATGGTCATATAAAACTCGAACACTCAGAACTTTAACAACTCGAATAAAAATAAACGTATTTTTTACTTACGAGTTGATACATTTTTGTTCACATCCACCGTTGTTTTCACTGCACTCGTTTATGTCAATACAATCAAGTCTTGCACACCCCATAATTTCAAGCTTCAAGCAAGGAGCACCCACGTAATCTTGTATTTTGAATTTAACATATTGCGCTTCAATCGGCATGGGCAGGTTTAGTACTGATAGTGTTGGTTCTAATATGCGAAATTCTACAGCTGTTCCATCTGGATTTGTATAGTCTTTAAACACATCCGTCAAATTATTTGTATATTGGATTCTTATAGCCGAAGTAAAAGCAATATTGGCATCTGCTCTCATAACACTCATTGTTCGGAATCCCCTTACAATTGTAGGTGCTCTTAAATCTACAAGAACCCAATTTGCACCAGCTTCTAAATTATTTCCACACCATCCTCCTCCATTATTGAGCCGGATCATCTGTAAAGTACAAGAAGAGGTTCAAAATTTGATTCGGATCAAAAAGTTCAATTATGTATTGTAATATGTAATATTTTAATATATATAATCATAATACAATAAACTGAACTAAGTATTTATTTCAATATCTCTTACCCCCTTATGATATCCAGGTTCGGATGCAGATGTCGTTATAGACTCATCTGGTATAGCACCATTAATTAGTCCCAAGTCACCAACTGGTCTGCAGTCCAGACTTGGTGTAAAGCCCGGCCGGCAAGGACAGTAAAATCCACCTTGTGTATTTTTACACTCTGTTGTTGTTGAGTCACATTGGCTGCTAATACATTCGTTAATATCTTCACAAGTTGGAGTAGCATCAAATTCTTGGTTAGCTCCACATTTGATTATGCTAGGACCATTTATTTTGTACCCTGAAAGTAAAAGTAAAGTAAAGTTCGTAATTAAATTTTCGTAATTTTTTCATGTTGTTTTAAGAAATTGAAATACCTACTGTTAGAATTTAAATCTATGAGATTTACCTTTATAACACTGTACACGCGCTTCGTCACCGAACATATATGATCTACTTTGGTCAACAATGAATCCATTTTTAATCTCCGGGAAATCAGGACATAAGGCTTTTGAACAAGTTGGTACTTCACCAGACCATGTGCCGTTACTCATACAAAGCAGCACCGGTTGACCCGTTCGAACATATCCAGGTTCACATTCATATCGTACTATAGTACCATAGCTTCGACCTCCACCGTTCAATATTGTAACATTGGCGTGTGATACATCAGGTAAAGCTACACATTGGGACGCTAAAAGAAAAAGATGATTTATGATTAATTTTTGCATACAATTTTAATTCATAGTAAAAAAATTTTAATGAGGAAAATTTGAATTTACCAAGACAGGTTGGTGTTCTTTCCCATCTACCGTCAGAAAGACAAGAAATTCTCTCTATAGGCTGTCCAGTTGGGAATGCAAATCCTGCATAACACTGATAAGTCGCCACGCCACGGTAAGTTACATTAGTAGATCCAATTGAAAATCCGTTGTCGATTTGAGGTACAGGGCCACAATAAACCTCTGAAACATAAAAGTATTAGTTAAACAAAAAACAAAATATTTATTGCAATTAAAGGAATAAAAAATAAAGAATTATTACCTTGACAGCTTGGAATATATGTGGTGGACCAATTTCCTCCATCTAAACATTGTGTAGAGATTCGTGATTTTCCAGTAGCAAACTCTTGGCCAATAGGACACGAAAATGTTATTGTTGTCCCGAAAGCAGTATCTCTGTTAGATGCCAGCGCACCAATTCCGGATTTTATAGGAGGGCAATCTGAATAAAATGATAAAAATAATGTTTAAGTTAAGTTAGTCGAACCATTTATATTCATATAAGAATTTAATAAATATACTACCTGCTGAAAATGTAGCTTTCCAACCAGCTCCATTGTGTAATGAGTCAGACATAAAGCGTATGAGCATTTCGCCACTTGAAGCAGTTAAAGTAATTCTCGGCTTGATTGTAAATCCGTTTTCTGAATGTAGTCGTAATCCACTTGGACTTGATCCATCAAAAACTTGAACTACGTCAGAAGGATGAATATTGAATTCATCAAATTTAAGAGAGAGTGGACCACCGTTTGGATTCTTAACTCTGTACAAACACTCCTGATTATTTGGGTAATTACTGAGGCCATAAGCTGGAGAAGTAAAAGTTCCATTTGCTGCTATTATAGTCGCTCTACAACCTTGTGAGTACCTCATATTGAAGCCCTTTTTAGAATCTCCGAGGCTAGTACGGAAGTACATATACATATGATTAGTAGTAGATATAACTACTTTTTCATTGTCTTCTCCAGCTCCAGTTAACCTTGCAAGTACAGGGCTTGATGGCATATTACCGTCTTTGATTACAATATAGTCTCTGTTCATCTCTAAATCTAAATCGTCAATTTCTAATGAAACTATTCTGCCTGGCTGTGCCTCGATAATATACATACATTCTAAACCACCAGGATAACTATTTGGATAACCAGGGGAGGTTAACACTTGACCCTGAGGTGTTGCTCTAAGTACGCCCCCACAATTTGAAGATTCAGTTTTCCACGAAGCACGGAATCCTTTCTTTTCTACAGATCCATCGGAGCTAAATTTAATTATCATAAAGTTAGAAGCAGATACGTAAATTTTATTAGATAAATCTTGTTTCCCTGATAGTGTAGCTAGATTAACAGATTTGTCTTCGGTTCGTCCACCAACTAAGATTTGAACAGTATCAAAAGACTTTTCAGTTTCAAAATCTTGGAACTGTAGTACGATATTTTGCCCCTGGGGACCTTCGAGTGTCCATTTGCAGTCGCTGAAGGGTGAATATTTATGAGGATAGTTGGGGCTTTCAACAACATCTCCGCTACTGGCCATATAGAAGTGACATTCAGAAGCGCAATCCATTTCGTCAGATGCATCGCCACAATCGTCTTGCTTGTCACATTTGAAGGCCGCATTAATACATCTGCCGTTCGAACAATGGAAGGTTCCTGTAAAATTCAATAGTATTGTATCAATTGTTTAAAGAACGTTGAGCTAATTTGACATTGTTTGTAAATAAAGGCTGACTATTTAAATTATCCAACCATAACCTACAATATATACTCATTTTGTAAGAAAAGGATTAACTTTATGAGAGTAGGAAGCGTGGTGCTTACCTGCAGGACAGGCAGTTGCTCTGCACATAAAGGGTAGTAGCGTCTCACAAGTTGTTAGTTCCCATGATTGACTGTCTGAAGTAACATGAACATCTACACATTCTCCCTCTTTGGGGTTTGGTTGCTTTAGGTCCCAGAATCCTGCATATTGAGACACCAACGCTCCAGCAGCCGATTCCAAGGTGTTAGTTCTAAGATCATCTACAGTTGCTAAACCAAGCCAGTAGTGATTGTTACTAGGACTAGATGGCACCAAATTTGCAGTCATATTATTTTCTGTATAACTATCTATAACTATCAACTCGCTCCCGTACCTGGAATAATCGTAAAAAATATAAATATGGACATAGTGATTAGAAAGGAAGAAAGAAGAAGATGCATTGTATTATATTTGGATGTATTCAGCAAATAAAGAATTTGTATTTTTGTATTTTGTATTTAAGGTTAAATAGTGTTAATATTTGTAATTATTCATGTCATACCTTCGACATAATTCCGCTGCTTTTTCCCACGAATGCCTTATATTGAAGAATTTATAGCAGTGTAGACCCTTCAACTCCCAACCTGAAAAGAATATAAAAAAAACATTAATAAATAGTATTCATTTTCAACCCATATTCGGCTCACTGCTGAGCACGAGTCTCCTTTCTGAATGAGAGGGGTTAGGTCAAAAGAAGATTCCACGTATGAAGGTTTCCTCACGATGTTTTTCATCATTTGAGACACATGAAATAGTTTCTTATAATGCACGTAACTGAAAAGGAGGTGCATGCCCCAGACCGGATTCGAACCTACGCCCTCCGAAATCGGAGGCAGAAGTCATATCCACTGGGCTATAACGGCTCTCGTGTATTTTAGAGTACAATATGTCTACTAAAACTACTAAAATTAAATCCAATAAATGAAAATGATAAAGAAATAAAAATTCTTTTACCACTAGAAAGCCACATAATTTTTGAGTACCATAGGCTATATTTTATCCCCGTATTCATAAGTAATATAGGAGTATATTACTAACATTTTGATTTAATTATTACCAAAATAATCAAGACTTCATTATCCCTTTACATTGGGATATTTGTTCGAGGTTCGTCTACGAAAACGAGCAAATAGCAAGACTTTCTCTTTGTAAGGGCAAGGTGAATTCTGTAGAACACTTTTTACAAACAATCGCAGTAGACATAATTATGAGTTCGTCAGTTCTCACTTAAAGAAAGTGGGGTATGGTAAAGAATAATTAATTATATCGTAAACTAAGTATCACGGTCACGTAAATATAATTTGTGGAGTGTAATCAACGTAATGAACTTTT
Source organism: Bicyclus anynana (assembly GCF_947172395.1). NCBI lineage: Eukaryota > Metazoa > Arthropoda > Insecta > Lepidoptera > Nymphalidae > Bicyclus > Bicyclus anynana. Next base: position 9,675,869 of record NC_069094.1, on the reverse strand, counting down.
GAACAAATTTAAAAATATGCTCAGAGGCACAATTATCCGCCCACTTTTATATACTCGCGTCATATTAAAGAGGGCATAATTGTGCCTCTGAGTATATAATAGTCCATCTATTCCGCGGATACCGTTTTGTTTTGGATGTAAATTAACTGAAAGAAGGCCCTGTCTGCCAACTGACTATTGTAAAACGCCAAAAATCTATCAAACCTTATCACTACATCCAAACAACAACAAATAAAGCCAATCAGACTTCCTAAAGGACACAAACTACAAGGTAAACAAAAGATTGTCAGACAATATTTAATGAATCGAATTTTGATGAAGGAGATAAATATCAATTTTCAAGACAAATCTATACTATTATTATAAAGCTGAAGAGTTTGTTTGTTAGTTTGCTTGAACGCGCTAATCTCAGAAACTACTGGTCCGATTTGGAAAATTCTCTCAGTGTTGAATAGCTCACTTATAGAGGAAGGCTACAGGCTATATATTATCCTCGTATTCCTACGGGAACGGGAACCACGCGGGTGAAACCGCGCAACGTCAGCTAGTCTATACTAATATTATAAAGCTGAAGAGTTTGTTTGTTTGTTTGATTGAACGCGCTAATCTCAGAAATTGCTGGTCCGATTTGAAAAATTCTTTCAGTGTTAGATAGCCAATTTATCGAGGAAGGCTATAGGCCATATATTATCCCCATATTCTTACAGGAACGGGAACCATGCGGGTGAAACCGCGCGGCGTCAGATAGTGTTTTATATACAACATTCACAGTTTTTCTGTAGTGTATTTAGTATCAGCATTGCACCCGTGCAAAGCCGGGGCGGATCGCTAGTATTATATATTTGTCTTGAAAGTTGATTAGTACATGTGAAGTCTGATGTCTATTTTAAAACAACACTTCCGAGCATGTCAATAAAAAGCAAACGGCGGCAAATAGAGCGTGTGAGTTCGTCGATCATCGTGAAGACTGCGATGGATTCGCGCATCGCTGCACACTGCAATACGATGCAATGTTTGACCTACTTCAAATTCTGCAGCGAAAATCAGCGAAAACATCACATCGACTTTAAAAATACAAAAAAAAAATGAAAAGAAATTCTAATTTCAAAAAAAAGGAGGAGGCGTATGTTGTTTTTATGTTTGTTACCTCATAACTTCGTCATTAATTAACCAATTTTGAAAATTATTTTTTTGTAGTAATTGTTTTCATTTAATTTTCACGAAATAAGTAAACGAAATTGTCCCTACTGCAGCGTTGCAATACTCTAAGATGCGAAAAATAACATCGTACCTATATTATTTCTATTGATCGGTTTGAAAGCGGTGCCAAATAAACACAATAAACACCGCCTTCAAACAGAAGTCGGTTAATTTTATTGTTAAAAAGATTATAATTGAGATTCAATAATCTATTCCTTATTCCTTAGACACTCGGCGTGCCCAATCTCTAACCTCTTTCAAACGGCTGGTAAACATGCACTTTTTTCCTCCCTGATCTTTTAATTTAACTTATTAATCCAAATTACGCTTGTATGTGTATGTTTTATTTATTATTATTTTTGAATTATTTTGTTTATTTATTTTTCTTTTGTCTTCCCTTAGATGCCGTCTTGTTTTTGTTTTGCAGGTTTTCATGTATGTATGTATGTGTGTATGTATGTGTGTATGTATGTATGTATGTATGTATGTATGTATATATATATTTCTTTGTATATATGTATAATGTAGTTAAGTATAGTCTATGTATTATTATTATTATGTATTATTGCTTAATATTTATGTATTTAAATTACTTAACTTTTCTTATTTTTTGTGTGCGTATACCCGAATCGGTGCTTACGTTTTTTTTTTTCTCTTCCACAGTGGTTGTCTGGAAGAGATCGCTCTTTAGCGATAAGACCGCCATTTGTACATTAGTTTCTAAGTGTTATTATAAGTTATTGTTTATTTTTGTTTTTAATGTACAATAAAGTATATTTCTTCTTCTTCTTCTTCTTCTTCTATTCAATAAGTTATTTCGCAGCTAAAACTATTAAAGTTTTAGTTGCAAATTACTAAGTAAATAACTAAACGGAGTGTCGCCTTGTTGATAATTTTATAAGGAAGAAAGAGCTGTTAATTAAATGGCGAAGTAGATTTTAACTTAATAAAGTACTATTGTTCATAGAGTTTAGTGTTCTATGTGAATGTAGTCGAGCAAGTTTGGTTGTTTCATTCTGGTTTCTAACTTGAAACTAGTTAGTGGTCACGACCTCACTAGTGTAGTGTTACTTGATCATTTCGAAGTTGCTAAACAGCATGTTCTTATTTAAAACGCGGGTCGAAATATTTTTATATTTACTTTATTATAAGAATAATCACATCACGCTAATCACACTATCACATCACATCACAATCACACTAAAGGCGAAAGTTTGTGTGCAAGTGTGTGTGTATGTTTGTTCCTACCTTACGTCGTGCGCCTTTATGTCGCCGTAGGCTACTGAATCGATTTGGCTGAAATTTGGAATGGAAATAGATTTTACTCTGGATTAACACATAGGGTACTTTCATCCCGGAAAAATCCAAGGTTCCCGCGGGTTTTGCGAAAAACTAAATGCCACGCGGACGAATTCGTGGGCGTCCGCTAGTACTAAATAAAGAAAAGCACGAACATTATTATAATTTCATCATCATCATCATTATCAGTCGATGGACGTCCACTGCTTGGACATAGGCCTCTTGCATGGACCTCCAAGCATAACGGTCTCGAGCCGCCTGCATCCAGCGGTTCCCTGCGATCCGCTTGATGTCCTCGGTCCATCTAGTGTTATGATTTGTATTCTATTAACTCATGATTATTTATCATCATTATTACCAGCTGATGCACATCCATTGCTGGACATAAGCGTCTTTTAAGGACTTCCATACATCATGGTCTTGAGCCGCAAGTATCCAGAGGTTCCCTATAATCCGCCTGATGTCATCGGTCCATCTAGTATTGGGTGACCAACACTAGAAGGACCAAAGAGCAAGTTCGATTTTTCAGCACATTGCGTGCGCCGGTTCTTCGAAATATATGCCCCATCCATTGCCATTTTAGCTTCGCGTCTCGTAGAGCTATGTCGGTAGCTTTAGTACTTCTGCGATACTACTTAAGTCTGATTCGTTTACCCAGAGATACTCCAAAGTCAATATATAGCGATCACAATCATTAGATTATTATAATTAATTAAGAGGTTTAAAACTGAATATGCACATTATTAGCATTGCACAGTAATTATGTTTGAGGTCAGTCACCCAAACATAGTCAAATATGAAAAAAATCGTACTGTTTCAATGGTGATTTAAAATTATAATCACAGAACGGTGATTATAAATTGTAATCAATACGAAACCAGTTCGTGTTTGTTGGCCCAAGACAATAGTTCACCGACTTGTGTTGCAGTAAACAATCCATTATTACAAAACTCGAACTTGTAGAGTCAGTACCAATTATTTTTTGCCTCTAGTATTAAGAAATCGATTTTAGTCAAAACAATATTTATTTCTTTTGAGTGATAGGTACGGTGCATAAAAATACACTTTACTAGCCGATGCTTCGCTGTTTCACCCATAGTACGTAGTTCCCATTCCCGTGGAAATACGGGATTGAAATATAGCCTATGACACTCACAAATAACGTAGCTTTCTATTGGTAAAGAATTTTCAAAATCCGTTCACTAGATGCAGAGATTTCGCCCTACAACCTCACAAACTTTACCTCTAATATTGTATAGTATAGATAAATCATTATTCTTCAATAGTATTAAGAAAACTATGTCAATGATCTAAGGTGGTGTAAAGGTGGTGTGTTTTGTATTATCAAGGTTTGCTGGAATTGGAATATGGCCTACCACAATTCTTGTAATATTAATCATAACCTTCAAATTAGACATAAGGGTGTTCATATATTTAGACCCCTACTTTACTAGCGTCGCTTCGATTACAATAGGTTTAAAAAAAATCTCATCATAATCGGTCAATTCTTTTAGAATCTACCATGCCATACATACAATACTTACAAGTATAGTTACACAGATAAACCGTAACTGCTCCTGATTTTTACGTCGGGACTTAAAAATAATCATTACGTCAATCATACGTTGAATTTAATGATAAACATAAGACTTCTACCATTCAAGTAGGTAATAACCAACGTCTTACAGTTGCATTTAATTCCCATAACGGTTGCGGATGGCTTGCTTTATAACTGTATTAAGGGAATCAAATAGGTACCACGGTAACAGTTCTACTCGTATGTCTTATAAATGCTCGCATGCCCTTCAAAGAGACTAATGCACTACATCACTATATAGTCTATCTAACGCATATTGAATTACCACGTCAAATAGACTATTCCGAAGCTCGATAGTCTTGTCTGGATCCGATTATGGAACGTATTGAGAGCTGCCATGGTCTAAAATTAATGTAGTGGTAGCTTACAAGACAGGGCTCTAAGATATTTCTAATTACTTAGATAAAACAGGAAGGGGTAAACAAAATTGAATAATAAAACACTCAAATAAGGAGAAGTTGGAATAGAAAAAATGTTTATAAATCGAAATGCGTTAATAAATTAGGTAAAATAGGCTTTTATAATATTCTTTACAAGTTACCCCTGGACTACAATCTCACCTGATGGTAAGCGATGATGCTATTTAAGATGGAACCGGGCTAACTTGTTAGGAGGAGAACGAAAATCCACACCCCTTTCGGTTTCTACACGACTTCGTACTGGAACGCTAAATCGCTCCTAGCCTCCCATCAGCTAAACCTGGACCAATTAAGAACACCTCAGTCGGCCCAGCTGGGGATCGAACCTAGGACCTCCGTCTTGTAAAAGCATTACTGCGCCATGGAGGCCAACGAGGTTCAACATAGAACAGTTAAAAAGTCCCTATATTCCGTTAATAAATAAAGCGGCTTTTACGATCTTTGAGTATTTAGATAAAAGCTACAAGCCGCAAATGTTAAAAGACATTTCGCCGCATAGACATGTTCAAGTTATTAGGAGGGAAAAAAGATCAAATTATCCACATCCGTACTACTTATTGATATCCCACATAGGATGTACTCGTACGTATACGTACATAAATATCAATCGTGAGTCATTCAAGTGTATGTGACTGAAGTAGCGCCTTTCACTTACGAATGTGACTTCAAGGCTGTTACGCCTGCTCATGAGGAGTAAATTTTAATATTGATACTTCAATATTCATATCTAATTAACTAGCTGACGCTGCGCGGTTTCACGAGCGTGGTTCCCGTTCCCGTAGGAATATAGGGATAATATATAGCCTATAGCCTTCCTCGATAAATGGGCTATCTAACACTGAAATAATTTTTCAAATCGGATCAGTATTTACTGAGATTAGCACGTTCAATCAATCAAACAAACAAACAAACTCTTCAGCTTTATAATATTAGTATAGATGTATAATTGATAAGTTTTATATATTTTTAATAACTGTACTTGGTTATTTCTCTTCTATAGATTCTGTTAATGTCGTAATTTGGAATTCGGGGAAAATATTTTTCGTGCAGACGCCCAGCGTGAAAATACGGTGATAAAATATAGCCTATGACACTCACAAATAACGTGGTTTTCTAGTAGTAAGGTGGCGGTTTATCAAAACCGGTTCTGTAGATCCAGAGATTACCGCCTACTGGCCTATAACCTCACAAACCTTACCTCTTTATAATATTAAGTATAGAGTTACTAGCTAATCTCGGTACTACATTTAACCCATAAGTAAAAACCTTTTTGTGAGTTGTAAATTATGTAATTTAACCGATTTTCTTTTATATTTATTGTATAGGAACACCATTAAGATATTTATTAATGTTGTCTTTAAAACTAACACTTTAAGATGACAATGAATTTTTACGAATCCCTTGAACTGTTGCACTATTTAGGCAGATTTAATATATTGTTTGACGCTAACAATTCAAAACTACGATCCTTGAAATATAAATTATGCATAACAGTGTAATGACGCTGAAAAGTGAAATCGGACCATTTAGTTTAGGTACCTACTTTTATTATCGCAAAAACCGTTTTATTTATATGCAGCTAAAGTGAAACCATATTACCTAAATTGTACACATAAACCGGCTTTTACGAGAGCAATTTTCTCCAAATCCTGTGCTAACAAATGCATTGTTAGTAATTCTGAATACTATGTTCTTGTATAACTTGTACCATCAACTTATATCGCAAGACATAGGGGTCAGCGCACACCACTAGAATGATAATAAAATGTTTTTATTAATTTAATTATTAAAAATAATAATTAAAAATTTGCTGAATTGTGGGTTATTATAGAATATTATAGTACAATTTCCAACAAAATCTAATTAAATCAGCGTGCATAACAATATTTTACAATAATTTGTTATACTAATTTAATGATAATTATTCACAAAAAAAAAACCACATGAGCTTGGAGGATTTTAACTGACTTTGAACTACGTTAGTAATTTCTGCTTTATCTTTAGGGATTGGGCCCGCTTAATATTTATATCTCATATTGAGTGAGGGTTTCAAAGGAGTTAAATATCTCGGAGTGTAATTAATTAAAATAATATCTTAACGTCTTTCCATCTATGATCTATCCAGTTAGGTATAAGGAATACGTGGCTTTATACACATTACATAGATGTTCGCTGACCGAGGTACATTATGTTAACGTACGTAACTTACATTTAAATAATAAGTTAATAATTAGTTAATTTCCTTTTTAACCGACTTCAAAAAAAGGAGGAGGTTCCTCAATTTGACCGTTTTTGTAATTCCCGTTTAGTTTTTAGTTTTATTTCATTGTTATTTCTAATGTATTGTTTTATTTTATTGCATTGGTGTTTTGTTTATTTATTGGGTATGTTTAAAGTAAGTATATGCAGTATGTGTATACAGTGAAATTTAATTTAATTTAAAGTATTTTTTTAACATTTTATTAAAGACTTGCTCTTTTAACAGTAGACGTTTCTTCCGTCTGGTGTGCGGATGACCTTACTGTCGCTTTTCAGTAAATATGTAAAGCTCTCCTTAGCTGCTTTCATCCCGTGTTTAACAGATGGAAATTCTCATGTCGTAGTGGTATAAGTTTGTGCTGTTGAAATTCCTATTAGATGCTCGTATGTTAATGCTTTTACTAAGAATATTAGTATTACTTTGTTTGTATATTTTAAAATTTTAACTGGTCAAAGTCGGTACATTTTTCTTATATTATAATACCTAATGTGACTTTGATGGTTGGATGGATGAATGTTAGTTACTCTATATCACAAATACTACAAAATATTTATATAACTTTTTTTTTAATTTTTATCTACTAGAATCTTTAAACACCTTTAAATACCTTATCTTTAAATAGCTATCTATCAATAGCGAGGAGTCTGAGCAACCTGATTCCTAGCGGTGTACCTTTTAAAAATCCATACTCGTACATATTCATAATTATAATTTATTTTATACACTCGAAATACGTATGTCATTTTACTACAGCATTTCTACAATCTGTACAATAAACCCTGCGCGCATCACTAAACATGACCGGGTTACTTTAGCCTTCGCTCCTTCGCATAGCATCTTATAGCAATTTATCTTATTAATTTCAATATTGGACTCTACATATACATACATTAATTTATCTAAACTTGCAAGTATGAACATAAACCATTTGCTTTGCTCTTGCAAGCAAAAAGAAATTATACTTCAACATTCACAGTCGGATATATCATTCATACAACGTATTTTCTAGACAACGGACGGTAAATAATAATTGTTACTCTCATGCATAAGCTGGCTTACTAAGCAACTGACCCAGATCGTGATGCTCCGAATATCGCCGTGTGCCAACTTGTGAATGATCTAATAGACCTATTCTAGACGACCGTGAGTTGGACGAGCATTCCACATATGTATATTGACCGATATTATCTATATTTATATCGTAAAGAGGCAATATTTGATTGTTTGTTTGTTTGTAATGAATAGGCCCTGAACTACTGAAACGAATTGAGAAATATAATTAGTCAAATTCAAAATTCAAAATTCATTTATTTCAAGTAGGCTCAGTTTACAAGCACTTTTGACACGTCAGTTGACTATTTGTAAAGATTCTACCACCGGTTCGGAAGGCAGATTCTGCTGAGAAGATACCGGCAAGAAACTCAGTCATCAATGCATATAAATAAAATTGACGTGTCTTTCTGTAATTTGAAGATAACTGTGTTTTATCAAGTGCTTATAGTTATTTACACAATACTAAACAATAAAATAACAAAAAAATAAAAAAAATATGTCTGAAAAACTGAATTTCACATGGACGAAGTCACGAGCGTCTGCTGGTCATATAGGAGTACATATATAAAAATTGTAATTGCGATTTGTTAGTTTCTCTGAAACTTAAAAATTTTGTTTGGTTTGAATATATTTTTGGTTTTGTTTGTACTAAACAGGTTTTTATGAACGCAGAGCTGTTGATGCTTCAAAGGGAAGTATGTTTTTCTTACATTATTATTTAATTAGTAATAAAATATTTTATAAGTAGAATGTACATGTTTAATATGTATCTTTTCCTCATATTCGTATTATACGAAAAAGATTAACTAAAAAGACGTGTCAAATATGGAATCTCTATTTAGAATAACAAGGTGCAAGTTCCTTCTAAATTTTAAATTATAAAGTAAAATACATACAGTCATACATAGATAAAACAAACAAAGTAGGTAAACATGTGCCTACCAAATCCACATCATTTAATAGCAGCACATAAATAGTACCAATCGAAAATTGTCTTGAAATCAAAGTAGTTATAGTATGATTACTCGTTAATATAGTTGACATTCATAACGATAATGACCAAGGTAAGTTGACAATCAACTACCAGTCACGGAGATGTAATTTAGATACGTGATATTGCCGGTCAGACGATATCTAGGTAGTGAGTAGCATAAACATCGTTGTGCTGCGATTAAGTTCTAGGCCACTGTAACGGAACATGGCAAGCCAGCGGCAAGAATATAATGTAGGGTTTGAAAAACGAATAGCCCAGAATCCCTGGAACATTTTTACAATTAATTACTATCAAGTAAATTTTCCGTGAGTAGCTTCATCTTGATGAGACGTTCAACTTTTTTATTTACGATAATTCTTGATTCTGGTAGCTAACTGGGTTACCAGGTAATACAAATTTCTGAGCGTCGGAACGAGATAATGTACCACGCAATTTGTAGGACATAGGCTGATAATAGCAAATTTTAGCTGAGTCAGGTCCATTTTTTTGGCACAACATATTTTCTATATAAATGTATTAGTTTTAAGTTATTATGTAGTTATGTGTTGTGTTAACAAATAAATGATTTCTATTCTATTCTATAAGTTGTTAAACTATTAATTTTGCAACCGTAAAAAAGTTATACATATACCTTCTCGATTTTGAAAATTATTTTTTTAACCGGGAACGGGAACTGCCAATACATTGGCCAGTTCTTAAAACAAAGCTTTCTTTAACATATCTTTCGAAGAAGAAATCGAGAACTAAACATAGGTAAGTAAGTTGTTACTAAACATAGCCTATTGTTTATACTAAGAGACCGGAAATTCCTTAGCTTTCACCATGCAATTTGGGTGTGGCCAGTCAGTCGATGACTCCAATATAGACGACAATAGAACCCTTATTAGATTCGACATTCCAATCACATTCTATCGTACTCAGATTTTAAAAGTGATTTGATTATTGAAATTTAAGCTAAATGGCCTAGAATACATACATCTAGCTTAGTATAAAAAGAAAGAAGGAAAAGATCTTTATTTTTAAGTAGTGGCACATATCACAATATTAAATTATAAAATAATGCACCTGTCCCCTTAAACAGTGGAAGCAGAAAATGAATGCCCTGCGATGTGTGGCATAATTTAGAAAAGGTCCCAATTTAGCATTTTACCATACTTCCTATAAACTAAGATACAAACTCCGGGTTTTCATACATCCTTACATATTCATTATGTTAATGAAAATGTTTGTATGGATTTTTAAGAGGTGACCCGGCCTGTATGGACTCTTCGCCGCTGGTATGCTGCACTCATTTTCAGTTAGGAACCAGTTCAGTTATATTGCCATAATTATCTCATTTCTTTGAGAATATCGAGTTAAAAGTATTTGCTATACACCACAGCTGGTAAAAAATTTCAACGTTTGCATCATCAGGTATGATTGCAATCGAGCGCTATTCAAATTTAAAATTCCATTAACTACTATAGAGCCTGGATAAAAACCAGGAATTCCTTAACTGGAGTCTGGACTACGACAAAGCGACCCGTAGTTCACACTTCACACTTTGCACAGCGTTTTCCTGCTCGCAGCGCAGAGTTGAATGCTTGTATTCGGCTTTTTAACGAGAAAACTTTAGCTTTTTGTACATTCCAATAAATCTATTAAGTCCTACAATGATTGCAGAAGTTTCCTGTGTAAAAAAGAAGTTTTTCCCTAGCAATTTAAAACTTCAATTAATAAGTTAGGAATATAATAAAGAAAAGTTTCATGGCATTTTAGGAGCAAGTTTTATTAATATCTGAAAAAAATCAGTATGTCTCAGCTTGATGGTGACTATAAAGTTTGAGTTGCTCTTTAGTTAAAACAAATTCGTTTCAGTTTATTGATAATCAAAACACACTTCTTTACGTAGGTACTAAAAACCGTGTAGTAATTACAAAAAAAACATGTAGTAATCACAAAAAACTATGTAGTAATCACAAAGTAAAAACATTGTTAAATTTCCTAGCATATTAATTACAAATTAGTTCTGGAGGCAAAAGAGAAAACTTATAAGTTCCAGCGCTATACTGTTTGCAACTTTTTTTTTGCGAATTTCTATTAAATTTTTAATTAATATTCTTTTCAATTTCCTCTTAAAAATCCACTTATAAAAGCGCTGAAACACGGCGTCGGTGGCATTGTAAGTAATTATTAATTTACTTGACACTGTTAACGAGGCTAGCTAAAGATTGGATGTTAATCAAGTAAAAATTTTGCTATCATATAAAAATGTTAAGCTTTTGAGTTGAGTTGAGTTTTGTCATCATCATCATCATATCAGCCGATGGCCGTCTTCTACAAGAATAGGTCTTTTTAACATTTTATTAGAAAAAAAACTTTGTCAATTTTTTACGTATTCAGTGCAAGTTAATTTCGATGAATTTTGTTACAGATATAATATACCAACGTCTTAATATTCTTAAATATTTTGTGGCACAAAATAATTAAAAAAAACAATAAATTTTGAGAGTGATAATTATAAGAAGTTTTGATTAAGGTATTAGAAATTGAAAAGTTTGTTTTAGGCAAAAATTAGAAATCATTGAGTAGTTAACTTCATATCTATATCTACTAATGTTATAAAGCTGAAGTTCGTTTGTTTGTATTAGTCGATTTGAAAAATTCTTTCAGTGTTAGATAGCCCATTTGTCGAGGAAGGCCATAGGCTATATTTTATCTCCGTATTCCTGCGGGAACTGGAACCACGCCGGTAAAACCGCGCGGCGTCAGTTAGTCTAAGATAAACTAACGTGGAAAAAAATTGCCAGGTAAGGCTTTAGGCTAACCAAAGTATCCTGGAGAGATTCCTAATGAACTGTAACATACTAAACTTATAGACTAATACGAAGGCAATATTGTGTCCGTAGTTCGTGAACTATCTAGTACTAAACAAAACTTCCTCTTAGCTCCTAGAGAATGTTTGTACCTTCTAACGAAGTCGGTCAGTACAGTTCCAGACACAAGTTTAAACCACTTTCTACTCTATATAAGTACTATTAATTTGTTCTATTAAATATTTCAAGGGTATACAAATTGGAATTTTCAAGTTCGTTTTTTTATCATCGATAACTATGCTCAAATGTACTTAAACACGCATTACTAAATTCTATATTTCCTTACTTGCTTATGTTGCCAATACAGAATTGAATAAAAAAAATCTCTCACCAATGGAAAGCTACGCTATTAGCGAGTAATATAGTCCATATTTTATCCCTGCGTTCTCATGGGAACGGAAACTACACGGATATAACCACGGTGCGTCCGCTACTAATACATACTACAAAAGATTTATAATACATAGCTGTTATATACATTTTATATTAACTTAACTTTGATAAAGAAAAAAAATAAAAGCATATGATAAGCACATTGACCATTAATGATTTCATTCATAAGAGCTCCCGCAGACATACAATTGTAAGTTGGCCGTTTCAATCGTACTCAATCGAGTACAGTAGGTTTAGGATCTCCAACTAAATCGTCCAACTAATAAATTGGACACTGATTGTATAAGAATCCCAATTCCCATTTAATTACACACAATTAAAAACGAAATTGTAAAAGTACGGTATTTAGTCGGCTAACTTACACTTGTATCTATGGGAGCTTTAAAAGCACATTGTAAACTGTAAAGCTGGAATTCAACACGTAGAGTGTGTACTTGTACGAGTATGTACATTGTTGTGTACGAACTTTATTATCCGCACAAAGACAATGTCGTGAACCTAGTTTGTAAACTACCAGGCGCTAAACAAAAGTTCGTCGTACAGAATCAATTGGACTTTCATGAAGTCAAGCGTAAGTCCGTAGCAAGGCGTCGTCTTTTATACCGCTTGTAAGAAGGTAATATGTAGGGATTTAGTTACAGACGTTACTGTATGTGTGTTTTCATTAATACTGCTAAATTATACTACAATATCAGTCAGATTCCAATGGTTATTATGTATCTCGTTGCATTTACGGTTTAAAATGTTGTTATCATAATTTTAAATCCAGATAAGCTTATGGGATGATGATGGGATAGCCATCCCCGGCCCAGACCTACCCTACCACCCGGCTGTTGACTTATATCTAAAAAAAGCTTGATAATTCTACTTTAATAATAAAATCATCAAAAAAAAATCTTTAATTTGTCCACAATGGGAACAAGCAAAGTTAGTTATACCTACAGCTTGAGTTTTACGATGTTTTTTAAAGACTTATGATTGATTTGTTTATTCGTTTTCTTGTTTGTAAGGCTTGTTGGTAACAGAAAAAAATTAACAGCTTCAAATGTTACTTCGCCACTATGGTACACCGCCGAACAATTTGCCCTAGAAGAGTGATTAAAAATGTATTTTTCTTTAAAAACATACTTTTACTAAGCCAATTATTAGTCTAGATACTTTTTTATACATCAAATTATCATCTCTATATACTTTTATACGGGGGTAGGTTATAGGTACCTGGGTTCCCTGTGTCAACGTTGTATGGGCCAATGGGCATTCCCCTTTGTCTCCAATTAAATATTTGGTGAATTGATTAATAAATGTTTTATGAATCACATTACGTAAATTAAACAGTATCACGGCATATAAACGGCTAAACGTATCCAATACAAAAATCCGACGATCATTTTGTAGCAAAAACTCTAATGGACATTTCGCACGGAGAATACCAATGTGGCAGGACTTTGTAAGGTTGAATCGGCAATATTCGAGTCTAACAGGCTCGTGATTAGAGTTCCAAATTACGAAATTAAGTGGTAAATATCTATTCACCCCGCAATAATACCCCAGACTCCTTTTATTATTCGTTTTAGTGATGTCCCCAGAGGTAATTGTTCTACGTAATAGCAGGTCATTGTTCTGGAGTCTATAAACAGATAATATAATTGCTTTATTATTTGAATGAATGATTTATCAAAGAAAATTTTTCTTTAATTACCTGCTAAGACTGGGAAGCCTTTTAAGAGCAGGCACGTGGAAAAGAGAAAGTACCAACTTATTATAACTACGGGTTCAGCTTCTGCGAAGACGAAACAGATGATTATGAGGTTTTTGTATTCCACTTATTTACTGTTGTCTGATATGTTTTTTGTTATTTTTAACAGGTATATAGGTAAACTATGTGTTTACGGGGGTATGTTTTCAATGTTATTTTTCTAGGAATAACGACGACAGAATATTATAAAGAAAAAATTGCATATAGGTTTTGGAAGTAGGGTAGGGGTAGGGTAGGGGTAGTTGAAAGTTTACATCGAGTTTCCCGCGGACGAAGTCGCGGGCGGCTGCTGGTATAAAATATAATACAAAACACTACTAAAAATTTATAAAAAAATACAACCCTCCCGCTGCGGGACGTTTGAGTGCCCAAGCAACCGGTGGTCAGGGCTCTAGAGTGAGGAACCTCCTTACAATACGCGCCGCATCACTGCCTTCTGTATGTGACCCTTGATCCAACAGTTAAGCGAAAACTTCTTAAGATGTTGGTCAAAGCTTTGGAAGTTATTATCAAGAATTAATTTATTAAGAGACGAAAAGAAACACATACTTTGCAATATTAGGATGTTAAAGTTAGGTTGGGTAGTTAGGATTTTAGGCAAATATAGTTTTATTTAAAACGATATCCCTCATTAAACTTTTTCTCTGTGATTTTGTTCACATTATACGGAAGTCACAATAAATAAAGTTGTATAAATTTCATAACTCATCAAACGAGCGAAGGTGTAAGCTCATAAAAAATATCATTTCACAAAAGTTCAATAACTATGTTTGTCGCCAATATTTGACTCGTATGTAGTAGGTACCTACTTTAAAAACACTGTTCCTTTTTTACGACTTCATCGAATTTCAAATTTCTTTCTAAAATGTCATAAAAATCGCAGCAATTCTGATCTCCGACGAAGTTCTCCTTGAAAATGTATTAAAACGATAAACCCTGCTCGGCGTCAAAGTATCTAGGGTATCTACTTTCGAATAGCGTCCGCCATTGAGGTTATTGATGTTGTAGGATGATGAATTGCTGAGAGCGATATTGACGAGAAACTCTTTCAATTTAAAATAAGAACATTTTTGACTAAAAAGAGATAGAATATTAAGCTATTGTTACCGATTTTCATTATGATATTTGCATATACGTGATTTGAGAGACGTGATAGCCCAGTGGATACGTCCTCTGCCTTGAATTCGGAGGGCACAGGTTTGAATTTGGTCCGAGGCATGCATCTCTATCTTTTTAGTTATGTGCATTTTAAGAAATTAAATATCACGTGTCTCCAACGCTGAAGGAAAACATCGTGATGCAACCTGCATACATGACAATTCTCTTAATACTCTACGTGTGTGAAGTCTGCCAAACCGCATTTGGTATATTGAGATAAATTAAATAATTATTAGGAACATACAAACAAATCATGCAGTAACACACACGCACACACATCCAAAGATACATACATACACACTTAATTTCCTTATGATTGTTATAATAACCAGTTTTATCCTAAGTAGGAAGAGCTAGGGACCTGAGATACAGGTTTTTCAAACTTAATTCAGGACCTTCAGCACTATTGACTGTTGTTCAGAGCCTTATTTTAGCAATAAGTATCATTTTCATTTTCAATCGTCACCGAAATCCATATTAGAGCAGCATGGTAAATCTAAGCTCCGTATTCATAAACTGATAATAATGCTTTTAAGTAAGTATTTCACTAAGCTTATTTAACTTTTACCCAAACATTTGTAACGGTATTTATTTCACATTGTCTTTTACATTTTCAATTTCCATTTACACTCAACAACTCTTAGCATACCTCCGCTACGGGGACAGAATTGCCGTTCCAGAGTACACTCCAACAGAATTGGATTATCTCCTTAGTTAACTGCGTGAACTGTCGCTAGCAAGTCACTGGTTAATTGTGGTGTACTGAATCTCAAGAACATTCCCTCTCGTGTTTATTTCACGAAATTTGCTATTGTAATTTCAATTACTTAGTTTTTTTTTATTTAAAGACAAATTAACGTTTCACATTTTCATTACAAGTAAAATCAAATTTTAAAATGGATATAGTTAGTAATTAAGCTATCGAAATTTCTGTTATCCACGAAAAACTGAGGAATCCATGCGAAAACGAACGATTTAATATGAAACTGGAGGATCTTGTGATCCATTGCCTGTAGTGACCGTAGAAATATATGCCTATCATAATAAATATGCCTGTCGTGTAGTGACGCCACCAAAGGTTGCGCCAGAATACCAGCGCTGCAGCAAACGCTGCAGCATTATGCTGAGGCAGTAACCTTTTTAGCTGAAGTAACATTATTATTAGTTTTATTAGTTTTATAAGTTAAAATAAGTGGCATGTACGAAGAGATCGCACACCAGGAAGCCACACTCCGCAGAGTCTTATCCGATGGTGTGCAGTCCCTTTTTAAATTTTTTTTGTATCTGTTTTTTTTCTCAGTTGTATGTACTCAGCTAAATAAAGAATTTTATTTTTATTATTTATTATTATTAATTATATCTATCAATCATCATCAATAAGCAGAAATATATATCAATAACATAATTATATCTTCTTATTTTAAAATTTCACGGTTTCCGTGGATATATCGAGAGCTCAGAGTGCTAATTTATTTAAATAGTTGTCTGAATTAAGCACTTAAGCTACTTTCAGGTCATAAAATCAGATCGGTTCAGACTAAGATCTTAAAGTAATAAATAGTTTAACCAACCTGAGTTTCATATTATGTCATAACAACGCAGAAACATACAACTAAATGATGCAGAATGTTTTCTCTATTGCATTGTGTAGCAATTACATTACATTTAGTCGCTACTAGCTGACGCCGTGCGGTTTCACCCTCGTGGTTCCCGTTCCCGTAGGAATATGGGGATAATATATAATCTATAACCTTCCCCGATAAATGGGCTATCTAACACTGAAAGAATTTTTCAAATCGGACCAGTAGTTCCTAAGTTAAGCGGGTTTAATCAAACAAACAAACAAACTCTTTAGCTTTATAATATTAGTATAGATTAGATTTATGTAATTTAGGTATAGCTATAATAATTCAGTAGGTAACAAAGCTGCTTGAAGTACCTACTCGTAATACCTGAATATTAAATCGTGCAAATTTCTGAACAACTTCAAACTGCACTGTGGTTTAAATGCAATATTAACCGATTCTCAATCACGAGAGACCAGAATTACCTATGAGATATTATACCCAAAACTAACAATCATACGTAACTATAAATTTACGAACTGACCATTTGAAATTGCATATTATACGACTGGATAGCACTGTTATGGTTGAAAGTGGTTATAAAACATACATCCATGTCGTAAATGATAAAGGTAAGGGTAAAGGTTTGTCACGTAGAGGACTAAGGGTTAATGTACACTGCCGCAGAATGGAATAGAACGAAAGCGTAAATTTCGCGAATAAATTCGCGGGAAAACTCGAGAATTACGTAAAATAACTAAATAATGTCATTTCAGGAAAAATGTTTTGTCGTAGTACGTCAAAGTAATTCATAAACAACGACTTACGAGTAAATATTAGTTATTATATTACAGTATTAGAATTTGATTCCAGATATATAACACGATCTTCATTTCATCGAACCTATCGAATCGATAAACATCTTTCAGAAGTCGTTTGAAAAAAGATGTCATCTAAAAGTTGGATGAGCTTTAGACACTTCGTATATTAAAATTTCTTCTGCAAACGCTCAATATATTCAGAATGTTGAAATGCAAACCGAAACGCACGTATGGACAGATTACAAGGGGATTTTAATATACCCAAGTGTCAGAGTTTTCACAGAGTATATCCAATACCGAAGGTATTCATATTTGACGTCTCTTTGATTTCCATATTGAAAATCCGTGGAAACTCACATAAAGAATGTGGATGAAATACGGTTGTGGTATGTTTATTAATATAAATATTTTCCTTTGAAGCCTATACTACAAACGCATGTAATTACTTTATTTATAAATTATTTAAAAACAAGTATTTCTGTAGATATACCTGAGATTATATACATATGATTTGACACATTCTACGAATTTAGAGAAACTAAAATTATGTAATACATCATTAAACAATTTATTTTTAAAAAATTAATAGTGAATAATTTGTAAAATTTTTGCTTTTTTTAAGAAACAGTAAAAAATAGAGTATTATTTATTATTGACGTTTATTTTGCTATGACTACTTTAATCATAAAAGACTATAAATAAATTACTATAGAATTTTTACAGGCAGGTTATTCTTGCAACGACATTATATTATACCTACGGCTACGGTTATCGCTGTTATCGTTTTACGTAGGTTTATTGACCATAAACTGAAAAGTAATACTTTTCCCCCAAGAACTTAAATATGCTATTTAATTCCCGATACAATACAATGAAGTTTTGAGCAAAGCGAGTGAAAACAAAAAAAATAATAACCGCTAAGATGCTACAATGTCGTAATTTTTGAGCAAAATAATTGAAACATATCATTCGATGTGAGACAACCTTTAGAACATAACGCCAGAAGGCAATTTCCTTACATTAATTATGCCGCTGATGAAGATCCTCCAGACCTATGCGACGACCCGCTCGTTTATTTGCCCCGTCAGGCAGTCTGTCTACCGTTAACGAAATATTAGTGCCAGTCTAGAATACCTGACGACTAATATTTAGTTAGCTACTGGAACTGTAAGTAACTGGACACTTTTTCTCGACTAGGGAGTAAGTTTACAAAGGAGATGGTTCAAAATTGTATGGAGCTCAGGATCAGTCATTGTACCCTGGCCAAAATAAAAGAAAATACATTGTTTAACTATTTTCCATTATACAAATTTTCGAATTTACTTTCTTTCGAAATAATATTCATTCTCTCCCAAGAAATGCTACACTAATATGGGTAATAATGGCGGATTGATGACGTTTTCAACGCAGTAGTCGTTTTTATGTTTGCTGTTAAATGTTATGTCATAGTTGCTTTAAGAGCGCCATCTTGACATAACTCAAAAAGTTGGGTTTTAATTTTATTTATTTCTTTCTATTTAACTAAATACTTTATTCAATTAATAGATTTTAATTAAAAAATCCTTTTATTTTTTAAATTTTAATGATACGGGGTACAAGAGTGGATCTAAACTGGATCATCTTCTTTGTCTAATAGTTATACTATGTCATGAGCGAGAAAGGAACATTTATTTTTAAATGTGGGGCCTTTTTCTAGGTAATGCAGCACATGTTGTCTTGAAGTCTACCAACTGATGTAAGGATTGTGGTATGAAGGACTTGTAAATGTACGAATATTTAAATATTGATAGCTTCTTTCATTATTTAATTCTAAAAAAATAGTATTATTGTCAAACTCTTAGCAAGAGCCTCTTGTTTTTTATTATTATTAGAATGGTTGTGGTAAAAATTTATTTCAGATTTTAGGAAATCCTACTTCCTACCAATATTATATGTAAGAAGTAGGATTTTGCGTATAATATTACAGTATATGTAATATTATACGCGAAAGTTTGTATGGATGTTTGGATGTTTGTTACTCTTTAACGCAGCAACTACTGAACCGATTTGACTGAAATTTGAAACGAAGATAGATAATACCCTGGATTAACACATAACACATACATTTCATCCCGGAAAAAACAATGGTTCCCACGGTTTTATTTGTGAAAAAATTTGTGAAAAAATCGGAATTTTGAGTGAATTCCACGCGGACGAAGTCACGGGCGTCTGCTAGAATAAAATAATATAAAAAATCTCGAAATTCTTCTCAACTTTTATTTTACGTACACTAATTAGTTAATTACATCGATTCCGTTTTCCCGTAATTCTCTGCTTGTCTCAATTTGACAAGGTATCAGTAATTAACTTAGCGATGGCAGGCTGTAATTAAAATCACGAAAAATTTTATTATCAATATATTGAATACGAAGGTAACCCAATTTTTTTTTTATAAAATAATTGCTGGCATGTCTTTTTAAAGTAAACATTATCTCCACTCTAATCAAGGGTCTTCGCTCGCAGTCAAAATTTTCCTGTCTGTCATTATTTTACAAGGTATATTTCGGAGAGTGAGCGGTTTCTCCTCATTTTCTTACCACCATTTTATTAAAGAATCTTTACAGGTGGTAGTGGTGGTGGTAGGTGGTAGAATATTTGCAAATAGTCAACTGACGTTTCAAAAGTGTGTGTAAACTGAGCTTACGTGAAATACTCGTAAATGTGTTTTGAATTTTTGAAAGATGTCTCGGATATCAGCACCACTATTATCCTTTGGACACTTACGAAGAGGTAAAGTTCCTCATTTGTTGCACTATAAAGATATCCAGCTTCAAGTCGAGAGTAAAGGCTTTATCAAGGCATTATAGGGTGCATCCTCTGTTATAAGGCGTGATTGCAGCTAGCGTTCATCATTAAAAAAAAATACTTTGTTCGGTTCAATAGTTACTCTCGGTAACAGATTTTTATAATAGAGGATAGAGGGAAAAATTAACAAAAACTACATTTTTTACAATGCACATAACTGAAATAAAAAAAATAAGGTTAACAGACGATGCCGTGTAGAAACCGTAACGGGTGTGGATTTTCATCCTCTTCCTAACAAGTTAGCCCGATTCCATCTTAGATTGCATCATCACCATCAGATGAGATTGTAGTCAAGGGCTAACTTGTAAAGAATAAAAAAAAGACAAACGCTTGCTTATTATTCATACTGGTATACAAAAGTGGATTAAAAATGTTTTTTTATATAATCCTGGATTTTAAATATGATAAGCTTACGGTTAAGTAATGAGATACGTTTAAAATGGAACGTACTCGGACTGCTTTTAGCTTATGAAACTGCTGTCTAAATTAATAAGTACATTTGAATGCAAACCATGGAAATAGGTGGATTCAGTGTAGTTTCATTATGCTGATGTAGTTTAGAAAGTTAGGTAAGGTTCATAATGGATTTACATTTACATTTGGGCACTTTATTATTTTTTATTTGGAACTGGTTTTGCGGGTTTGATAATACTAATCATATTATTATAGATACATTATAACTGAGCTCTACATATATTTTCGCACCTACATGAATTGTTTAACAGTGCCTGGTGGATTAAATCCTATCTGAAATAAACGACTACAAGCCGAATAATAATTATAATAGCCAATTGTTAATTTGCTATTCTTTTATACAGCTGTATAAGATGTTATTATAATTATTTTAAGTTTGATTTTATGTGTACGATCCCTAGTAATTAATAATAATTTTTAGTAAGTTAGGTATAGAGGACGTAATGACGTACATATCACCTATCATAATTATTATTACTATTAAACGGAAAAATTACTTTCTAAAAAAAACACAAAATTGATAGAAATCGTTTGAAAACTTACTGTTAAAGAATTTTTTTTTAAATCACTCTACTTTCTCTCCCTCTGAACATAAATAGCTCGTAGTAAACCGGTAAACTTGAACTTAGAGTTGTAAAATATAATTTCTTTAATCCAGTATGTCGTTATACTACGAATAAACATGAATATTCAAGTAATGCTGTAGATCTTGTAATTAACCGACATAAACTACATCATCCATATTTCATGAATATAACAATGAAATGCTTGCAACAATTTGTCTCGTTACTGGAATAACATGTAATATGTGTAAATATTAACTAAGCTCATCTTGTATGACTGTCGTAATCTCAAGGAAATGTTGGTTTTGGGTAATTAACCGCAACTTCAAGAATATGATGTGCAAGAAAAGTGGAGCTTTGGGCTTCCTCTGCATCACCGTATTCCTTATTGGAGAGAATCAGTTATACCGATAGTAATATAGGCATATGACGCCTTACACCTGTACCTCAGGTATAAGGCCTCATATTCAGATGCCTTTAGTAAGAATTTCTTAATTTTGTGACCAGTTTAACAGTCATTGTATCGTGTTGGGGATTAACTGAGTTGCGTATACCAATTCTCGTGTCTTGTATTTCGTGCGTTTACAGCTAATAGTCTAGTAATATTAGGTTTTAATGGGGAAATATTCCTAGTGAGCTGAATTTTTGTATACACCTCTATTACGGTATTATTATGAAGATATGAAATCAATCCCTTTCCCTAGATTGGAGTTTAAAATGCCTAAAATTACTGGACTATAATAGGTATATAAAGATACCACATTACGTATAACTTTACGACTTAATATTATGATCAAGAATTGAGGGACCCACAGTTAAATATTAATGTCGAAACACCAAAATTACATGAAATAATGTCGACCTGTGAGGATGGTCAAAATCGAATGCGAAATATATCAACGACAAATATACAGTTTTTATAAAATATTTGTATTTTTAGGTTTTCAAGATTATTATTTTTTAATTTTGTACCTATTTGTAAATGACTCTTATTTTATAGCGTTAATATACAAGTATTGCAGACACGTAAGATATAAGTTGGTATGTAACGTGTGTGTGTACCTTCGTAGAATGATGATCATGAATAGTTTGTTTAAAATAACGGTTGTTAGCTTACCATTTGGACACGTGAAGAGGTTGCTCTGTAAAAAAAAGAAAACATAAGTCATTAGTTTCCATACACGTACTCACAAATAAGAAGATTATGCAAATTCTCAATGGCTTAAGACAGTGCAATTTATCATTTCGGAAGAGAAACTTGTCACAAGCAATTATGTGCCGCGAAGCACCATTTTCTCCTAACACCCATGAAATATATACTCATATATATTCATAACCATTTTTTAACAAATATCTTACTGTAAAAATCAATATTGACTATAAAAACTAAAACAATTAGAGACCTTCTTAGGCAAAATTTTGGCTGACTTCATTCGTGCGTTCAGCGTTCGTGGTTAGGTACTTGTAACTACTTGTTTTGTATAGCTGAAGTGGCAATGAGCAGGGAATATAGTTCGAAGTGCCGATGGACGTTGCTGTCCCAAGGTGTTGGAATAGCGATTAGTTGGACTGGTGGCAAGAATACTGGCTGCAATTTCAGCGCTGGTTGCGCAAAATGAACCAGCACTTCTATCACCAGTCGTCAATTCAATAAAATTATGAGCTAATTAAAAAATATAAAACCCTACACGGAATATTATTAAGAGTAGAAGCCTTTAAGGTTACTAAATGCATCAAAGGTTTCAGATGTTCTGCTTTAAGTCAGCACAGGAATTTGACCCGGTCAGTACGTTTAACTGAGATCCATTCAACAAATATTGTAGAAGGCAAAAGAATTCGTCAGTCAATTGGAGCAGCTTGCCAAAGAGGGAAAGTGAGACCGAGGACACCGGCACCACCCGTGACCGCATTTAGATACGTTTCAGACTAATAAATGTTTTATGACACGGAACAGAGCAATTTATATATCGTGTAATAAATAATAGCATATTGTTTTATAACAGCTAATATAAATTATTATCATAAGTCTCTTAGTTAGTCTCATAGCCGAGCTAGTTTAAATCTATATTATAAAATTAAACAACCTCCTTTTGACGGCCTCCTGGTCCTGGTCCTGGGTCCTAGGTCCTGGGTTCAATCCCCGGCTGGGTCGATTGAGGTTTTCTTAATTGGTCCAGGTCTAGCTGTGGGAGGGTTCGGCCGTGGCTGGTTACCACCCTACCGACAAAGACGTACTGCCAAGCAATTTAGCGTTCCGGTACGATGTCGTGTAGAAACCGAAAGGAGTGTGGATTTTCATCCTCCTCCTAACAAGTTAGCCCGCTTCCATCTTAGATTATATCATCACTTACCATCAGGTGAGATTGTAGTCAAGGACTAACTTGTAAAGAATAAAAAAAAAACAATACCTACCTACACCGTCAAGTGTGTTGCTAAGCGCAAAACAGCTCGACCTTATTTTTTTTGTTTCTCATATTTTCGTTAATGCACATTGAAAGTTCTTATGGACTGTATCTTTCGGGTGCAACCGAGATCGTGTGTCAAAAATTCCACGTCTGACATCTAGGACCACGACGTCGACCATTTCGACTTATTTTAAGATAAATTCAATAGTAGATTGCAGTTGAGAAATGGACGATGTTGATATAGCTCCATGTCTTAGAGAGCAAATAAAACCGTTATTAATATTAGTATTGATAAAGTTTTCGTCTAGCCGGTCTCCATAAACTAGTAATTGATTTGTATAGTTACAGATGCTAGACTAGTCTGACGTCTCATTTAATTTGTCTAGCTTTAGCTGCAAAATATATATGTCTAACTTATTAAAAGGCTACTAAAACACTGTTATAAATGCAACGTTGGAAGATCACCACCTATGATAGCTTTTACCTTAATCAAACAGTGTTGAAAGTGGCCACTACGGACCCAACTGTTTGTCTAACAAGTTAAATTTAACAAGTTATATTACGTACGTACTCCGCCATTTGCATCTACCGCAATAGGATGAAAGTTGTTTAGATTCTGATCTGTTATGATGGTTACACGTACCGTTTAGAATAAACAATGAACGAATGATATAATCACCTTGTTCACGTTTTAAATATTTTTTTTTGATTCATCAACAATAAAGTCTAATAAGATAGATAAGAGAAATCAAGTGATATTTAAGATAATTAAAATGTTCGATTTTGTTTATTTAAAAATCGAATTTAAAAAATCAACGCAACTTTATATACTTACAGTAAGACGTAAATCAAAACCCAGGATCCGTGGTAGTTAAGTGTGTTACCAGTTACCGACGCTCAGAAATTTTTATTACGTGGTAACCCAGTTAGATACCAGAAACAAAATTTTTCGTAAGTAAAAAAAGTTGAGTGTCTCATCAAGATGAAGCTACTCACGGAAAGTTAACTTAATAGTAATCAATTGTAAAAATGTTCGACGGATCCTGGGCAATCAAGTCGGAGGGTAGCAATATTTTCTATTTTAGAAAGTTTCAAGTGCATGCCATGAAAATTACTTGAGAGTAACCTATTATAAGTAGAGATTATAATTATTACTTGTCTTTAATGGTTATACTTATATTCTTAAAGAGTTACTTAATTTAAAGAGATAATATTTTAGTCCTCATTTTTCAATTAATTAATTGTAATTAAACAATTAGTATTTAAAACTACATATTTATAAGATACATCTACATAATTATAATATGTAATTGGATTAGGAAAGATAGTTTAACTTGTTTCCTGTAAAACACCTGTCTAAGGAAATACACTATTATTAGATTTAGCAATAAATCTTAACAAAAAACAATGTGTGTAATTTTTAACAACCTTCCGCGTATTATGAATACCGTCTTCAACAGTTTGAATTATGGACGAAAAAATCTACAGTTATTTAGTTTTTTGCACGATTCTCTAGAATGTCCTAAAAATAAATTAGGCGTATTTAATTACAAGGATAATAATGCTCTCTGGCACTTAAACAGTAACTTTCATTGCAATAATTATTCACAGCAAATAAAACTGATGGTTTTAATTTGATTGTTTACCTCAGGTATTTCATTAAAAGCACAGGTAGGCTTTCACTTTGTTAAGTTATAAATTTACGATTAACTACGAGGTGTTGAATGTGGATGTTTAGTTAATTAATTTTAATTTTAACCCTATTGTTAGATGAGTTTTCAGTAGAATCAGTTTTAGCAATACGATTACCAGAAGATTGTTAAGTTCTACCTATTGTCATCTATTATTGTTCCGATAGTTGTTTCAATCAATGGTTTTGTAGCGAAAAGCTTTGACCAATTAAGACCACATTAAGAAGCTTTCGCTGAACTGCTGGATCAAGGGTCGGATACAGAAGGTAGTGATTCTTGAAACACTTGTTACGTATGCGTGTTTTTATGATTCTTACTATCCCGCGAACACTCTTTAGTTTAGCTAGATAAAAAGTAGCCTCTATGCTCTTCCAGGTTGTAAAATATACAGCCATATTCTTTAATCAAAATCTATATCTATACTAATATTACAAAGAGGTAAAGTTTGTGGTATTGTATCGGGTAATATCTTTATCTAAAACTGATTTTGAAAATACTTTTACCACTAGAAAGTCACGTTATTTGAGAGTGGCATAGGTAATATTTTAACACCGTATTCTCACTGGAACGGGAACTATGCAGGGTGTTGGCTAGTTATCTAAATAATATGTTCAATAGTCTTTGCGTAAAAGTGTAAACAAACTTGATATTTTTTTTTTAAATAAATATATAAATATACTTAAACAGTACACATCACTATCTAGCCCCAAAGTAAGCATACAGAGTAGCTTGTGTTATGGGTGCTAAGATAGTTGATATTATAATATTATATACAATTATATACTACATATAAATACTTATAAAATGTATAAATACACACAGACACTGGAAAACACCCATGCTCATCACACAAATATTTTCCATTTGTGGGAATCGAACCCACGGCCGTGGATGCAGAAGGCAGGGTCGCTACCCACTGCGCCACGCGGCCGTCAAAATACGACAAAATAAAATATTACGAGTATAACCTCTATCACAAAATTAGGTCATAATTGCAATATGTAAAAAAATAGTAGAAAAATTATTGGCACGAGTAATTTACGAATTGAGATCTCCTTACCGCGAGTACTCTTTAGTTTAGCTAGATAAAAAGTAGCCTCTATGCTCTTCCAGGTTGTAAAATATACAGCCATATTCTTTAATCAAAATCTATATCTATACTAATATTACAAAGAGGTAAAGTTTGTGGTATTGTATCGGGTAATATCTTTATCTAAAACTGATTTTGAAAATACTTTTACCACTAGAAAGTCACGTTATTTGAGAGTGGCATAGGTAATATTTTAACACCGTATTCTCACTGGAACGGGAACTATGCAGGGTGTTGGCTAGTTATCTAAATAATATGTTCAATAGTCTTTGCGTAAAAGTGTAAACAAACTTGATATTTTTTTTTTAAATAAATATATAAATATACTTAAACAGTACACATCACTATCTAGCCCCAAAGTAAGCATACAGAGTAGCTTGTGTTATGGGTGCTAAGATAGTTGATATTATAATATTATATACAATTATATACTACATATAAATACTTATAAAATGTATAAATACACACAGACACTGGAAAACACCCATGCTCATCACACAAATATTTTCCATTTGTGGGAATCGAACCCACGGCCGTGGATGCAGAAGGCAGGGTCGCTACCCACTGCGCCACGCGGCCGTCAAAATACGACAAAATAAAATATTACGAGTATAACCTCTATCACAAAATTAGGTCATAATTGCAATATGTAAAAAAATAGTAGAAAAATTATTGGCACGAGTAATTTACGAATTGAGATCTCCTTTCGGGGGGTTGTTAAAAATTGGCACAGGTATGTAGTTGCCAATGCGATCACTTTGTCCAATTTGCCCACCTTGCCGACTTTTTCCAATGCAATGCACGACATCAGGCGAACGAAACGAAATTTTGAGGTTATAGTGTGTATTATACATATTATAACCATCTATCTCAAAATATAATGTGTATTATATACATTATAACTATCTATCTCAAAATTAGGTCAAAATTGCAATATGTAAAAAAAATAGTAGAAAAATTATTGGTACGAATAATTTACCTCTCCTTTTGGGAGGTTGTTAAAAATTGGCACAGGTATGTAGTTGCCAATGCGATCACTTTGTCCAATTTGCCCACCTTGCCGACTTTTTCCAATGCAATGCACGACATCAGGCGAACGTCGCTACTCGCTACTACGGGGTCGGAATAAAGTAATATTTTTCAATTTAGCGCGGCAACAGCCCGGCATCCATTGTAGCTCTATTGAATTACGTGTTTTACATTTTACACATCCGCAAAATGGATTTATTTTGCCGATGCTACACGGATGTGATAATTAGTTTTCGTTAAACAATAGTTGGAAACGAAGTTAATCACAAACATTGTGATATGTTGTTTTTTTTTTAATTATGTGGAGATCCCCCTACACGCGGCCCCCGGGTAGTGCTAATTGAGTGGCATTTCCGGTGGTAGGCTTCGACCGCGGCTTAGGTTACCACCCTATACGCAAAGTCGCGCCTCAAAATGACTGGTCGTGTCATTTGACATGGTTAGTCGTGTTTCGTCGCGTTGCTCACAGAAGCCGTTTCAGGGGAGGTGGGCCTAAGCCCTCGTATAACTACCATCCTCCCCTCCCTAATCACTCTAAAAAATATTCAAGTCAAGAGTGAATAGGCATCTTCTAGGCAAGCGCGTTCCACCATAGGCTGCATCATAGCTGCATGTGCTTAATCACACCTGATTCCAGCTGATCACATGCTTATTCAAAATTAAAAAAAAATATATTTTTCTGTTTTTAATGTGTCCTAGCATAGTTACCGTAAGCACCACAGTACGGGCGATTTTGTTCACTTATTTCAGTTATTTTGATTTTAACTTATTATTATAATATACAATATTTAATTTATACATAATTATTATTATTATTATGTTTGTTTTACACTGGGTTTTTACCTTTAAATAAACTATTTTTATTATCATTAACACAAAATTACTGAATCAACTTTCATTAAATAGGACTAATCTGGAGGTATACTTGCTCTTTCTATCAAAGAAATAATTTTGAAAATTGGTTAATAAATGACAAAGTTATGAGGTTACAAACTTTTAAAAAAATAATAAAACAATACATACGTGCCGAATTGAGAACCTCCTTCTTTTATTGAAGTCGGTTAAATATGTTCCAGAGTATGATCTTCATTACGAGGAGCTTATTAAAGACATGGAACCCACTTCTTGTTACTCAAGATTAATGGAAACTATGAAACCCAACATGTTAAATTTAACAAACTTCCTGATGCTCAACGGAGATGAAAAATATGAATATTAGGGTAGGTACATAAATTTAGCGGCAATTAACTGTTTCAGAGTTTAAAAAATAAAGTATTTTGTTTTTTTAAGGACTGTAGGCGATCTTTACAATCACAACTAAAGTTTAAGATTTTCAATATTTTTTTCATGGTAACATTTTTAATTAGAAAAATAAACACTTTTTCTTAATTTATTAGTTATTAAAACATAGAATACGTAGAATATATTAACGGCATCTGGAACGAAAAGTTTTAATTTATACATTACCTACAATAATAGCTTAGGCTATTTAACTCAAAACAAACTTTAGCTTTTCGTCAAAGTTATATCTTCTAATGATAATTTTCATTGCTTTATTATTCAAAGTTACGAAGCGATTATATTAGCCGTAAATCTAACAACTCTTTACAGAACTTTTTTGGAGTTTCATTTAAAGGCTCACTAATTACTTAACGTCTATTGTCTATTGTTTTATCAATATTTATACAATGGATGATCCTTTTATTAGTTCTTAGGATCGGTTGAGAAGTCGGCTTAAGAAAAGCCTGAAGATTAAGCGTATTATAGTTATTCGTTGAGCGAATGAGAGTCTTAAATAAGCAGAATAAGGTTAAGTAGATACAAGTTGTTTCGGTTGTTACAGAAGTTCGACAACAAAGAGGTCGTTCGCCTTAGTGCGAAAGTTTTGTTTTGTACAAATACGAACTACTTTTTGCGATAGTTGTTTTGTATTTTACCATAAAATTAGTATTACTAATATTAGACTACTACGAGTAACTACTTGATTATATAATGATTTATGCAAATTTGCAATTGCACGTTGTAGAGTCAACATCTCCTGAGGATGCTCCGGTTTCGGGATAGAGAGAGTATTTATTTACCTGGGTGACGTCGTCACATGGGTTCGTCGACTTTTCGCGGATGATAGCAAAATAAATAAATCATTACATAATCATGATGAACTTCCGCAAAGTAACGCCAGCTTCTATCCAATATTTAACTACTTGATGTTCAAAAAGTCAAAAAAGTTAATAAATGCTATGTTGATAGCGCTTACGGGATATCACACTTTTTGGTACATCTTTGCGGGTAATTGTATCTAGCCTATCATGCCTATCCTTGCCTGTATCTAGCGCATCACTTAATCAGGTTAAAATCACATACTAATCTCTAAATTGACCCCACCTGAGCATCGTACCCTCAACCTTTTTTTTTAATTCTTTACAAGTTAGCCCTTCACTACAATCTCACCTGATGGTGAGTGATGATGTAAGAATAATCTAAGATGGTAGCGGGCTAACTTGTTGAGAGTGGAAGGACATCCACACCCCTTTCGGGTTCTACACGACATCGTACCGGAACGCTAAATCGCTTGGCAGTACGTCTTTGCCGGTAGAGTGGTAACTAGCCTTTAAGTTCAACGGTGCTAGAGTAGTCAATAATTATAAGTTTTGCCATTAATTTTTTAACGTAGCGTCCAAATTAAACATCAATCTAATTTGTCAAACTTCCTAGTAGCTTCGGCAAAGACATGGTAGGTTGGTACTTGGCAAGGTATAGTATGTGATAAAATCCGGTATATGTCAAAGCGACGACTGAGATTTTGTTTGACAAACAGGCTTACAAACCTTCAAATTTATTTGAGAGATACGCAGCCGATTCAATTTTCCAGCAAACACGAAAACAAGTAAATGTTTGACAAACTCTTCAAAAAACTGTATGAGTAGATTACATATTTAAATTGAGAGGAAATTGACGCATTTCAGACTTCAAATGTTCAAAACTTTGTAATAGAAGATCTTTTCCAGATCAACTCCGAATACCGATCAAATGTAATTGGAAAATTTAAGTGACAATTCCCTGGTAAAAATTCCGGTATTATTAAACACATACGAAAACTTTGAATTTAAATTTTCCGAAACATCATCATCTCTTTGACCTTATCCCACTTCAGTAAAATTAAAATCATCGGCAAAATATGTCAATTACTTTCATTATTTTTTTTATTCTCTAGTTAGCCATTGACTACTGTCTCACTTGATGTTGCGTGATGATGCAATATAAGATGGAAGCGGGCTAACTTGTTAGGAGTAGGATGATATCCACACTCATTTCGGTTTCTACGACATCGTACTGGAACGCTAAATCGTTTGGCGGTACGTCTTTGTCGGTAGGGTGGTAACTAGCCACTGCTGAAGCCTCTCACCAGCAAGAACTGGACCAATTAAGAAAACGGCCCATCCGGGGATTGAACCCAGGACCTCCGTTGTAAATGCACCGCGCATAGCACTGCGCCACGGAGGCCGTCATACCCTACTTTTACCCTACCCCTAGGATTTAGGGGTTTGAAAAATAGACGGATACCGGATAAGCACAAAAAATTTCATCAAAATCGGTCAAGCCGTTTCGGAGGAGTATGGCAACGAAAACTGTGACACGAGAATTTTATATATTAGATATGGCAAATATTCTTTTTTTTTTTTAAAGAAAGCACATTTAGTTGAGAGAGTCCTCATTAAATAAAGAAATATGCAACACATTTTACAAAGTATGTGTAGAAGTGACACAAAGCTTCTTACCTCTGAGAATGAAGGCGCGGCGAGTAACAGGAGCACGACGACACTCAGTGCCGCCCGACACCTAATCAGCATCGTAAATCTGCAACCAAACATAATATATCCTCTTAGTATTCGTAGGGAAACTTGGTGAAATAAAATGTTTCAATCATACTAGCTGACACCGCGCGGTTTTATCCGCGTGGTTCCTGTTCCCGTAGGAATAAAGGCATAATATATAGCCTATAGCCTTCCTTGATAAATGGGCTATCTTACACTAAAAGAATTTTTCAAATCGGACAAGGTAAAGTTTGTGGTATTGTAGGTCGAAGAGCCGTGATAGCCCAATGGATATGACATCTGCCTCCGTTTCCGGAGGGTGTGCGTTCGAATCCGGCCCTGGGCATGCAGCTTCAACTTTTCAGTTGTGTGCATTTTAAGAAATTAAATATCACGTGTCTCAAACGGTGAAGGAAAAACATCGGTGAAGAACCTGCATATCAGAGAATTCTCTTACTTAATTTTCTGTCTGAAGTCTGCCAATCCGCATTGGGCCAGCGTGGTGGACTATGGGCTTAACCCCTCACTTTTGAAACGTCAATAGATTATTATTATTTGTAAAGATTCTACCACCGGTTCGAAAGGCAAGTTCGTCACAACAATTTTATTCCTACTTAAAATAATATGGATTAAAATAATTATGAATGTTACCCATACCTACTCGAGGAACAGAGAATAAGAATTTTTATGTTTAAAAAAACTAATACTGCAAATGCTGCAAATTACGAAAAAGTTGATTTAATTTTTATAGGTTCATACTGAAATAACATCAAAGAACAGCTGACCTAATAAAGTCCTGAACTAAAATTCTTTTTCATTTAAATAAAAAAGTTCGAAAGGAGCGATAGGTAAGTACTACAGGTTCAATTAACTTCGCGCAAAGTTGAGGCGGCCAATTTATCTCAATACCGCGAAACGACACTAACGCCGGGTTTTCGGTTCAGTAATTAAGAAAATACTTTTACATTATTTACAATACCTTGTTTTTTCTTCTTTGATGTTTTGATTTTTATCAATTTTCCTTAGCACATTAATTAGAAAATACTTTGGATTAAAAATACTTTGACATTGGAGGGTGTTAATTAACTTTTATTCTACGGAGTCTGAGACGGATCGCTTTTTATAAAATTGTATTAATTTGCAAAATCGCCTTCTTGGTCTAGTAGTTGTGTCATTAGACCATGAAGTCCTACAGGCTTATTCACTATCTTTGACATACGCTAAAATTAACGTAATACTATCTAATTCTAAGAAGTATGCTAAAAAGTTGAGGCGGCCAATTTATCTCAATACCGCGAAACGACACTAACGCCGGGTTTTCGGTTCAGTAATTAAGAAAATACCTTTACATTATTTACAATGCCTTGTTTTTTCTTCTTTGATGTTTTGATTTTTATCAATTTTCCTTAGTACATTAATTAGAAAATACTTTGGATTAAAAATACTTTGACATTGGAGGGTGTTAATTAACTTTTATTCTACGGAGTCTGAGAGGGATCGCTTTTTATACAATTTTATTAATTTGCAAAATCGCCTTCTTGGTCTATTAGTTGTGTTATTAGACCACGAATTCCTACAGGCTTGTTCACTATCTTTCACGATTGCTAGTTGATATAATACGGAATTGAGATTCTATGTAAAAATGTCATCCGGTGCTTACTGGTATCACACAGTCACAGTCAGTTATAATTATAAACTAAACATCTAATCAAAATACTTTAAATACATGCAAAATAAAAATTCATATAATAAGACACAAAATAAAAAAACCAAAAACAAAAAACCTTGATAAGAGCGTATAAATAAAATGATAATAACATAAAGATAAATGCCAACATACAATAATTAATATGACATATATATACATATAATATAATAAATGTCATATAAGGTAAATTACATTATGTCAATTGATTTGAAGTTTATTATAATAGGTTGATAATAAAGACCAAAATAGTTAATAGGTTATGAAGTACTAAGGTTACCTTACTTCTTAAAACATTTCAGTAGTAATTCTTAGAGTTGGGAAGGAGGTGGTGATATACCGCATGCCTCAGAGAGAAATGTCAGCCTCAGTCTATTTTCCGAGGAGGAGAACAAATATTATAAAGAGGAAAGAGTCGATTGTTTGTTTGCATTCAATAGGCTCCGAAACTAATGAATCGATTTGAAACATTCTTTCTCTGTTGGGAAGCTACACTATCCCCGGGTGCTATAGGCTATATTTTATCCTCGTATTCCTATGGGAACGGGAACTACGCGGGTGAAACCATGTGACGTCTGCTAGTGTCAAAATATTTTTGTCATTAAGTTACTTCCATCATCATCATCATTGTCAACCCATATTCAGTTCACTGCTGAGCTCGAGTCTCCTCTCAGAATGAGAAGGGTTAGGCCAATAGTCCACCACGCTGGCCCAATGCGCATTGGCAGACTTTACACACGCAGAGAATTAAGAAGTTCCCTGATGTGCAGGTTTCCTTCACCGTTTGAGACACGTGATATTTAATTTCTTAAAAATTAGTAAGTTACTTTAGTAAACAGATATTGGTAATATGATTTTATATATTATTCCTATTTGGTATCGTGTTCATTTTAACGAAAATACAACTGATGAAAATAGCTTGTTTTAAGGGCCCACTTGTTTCGTAAAATACACCTATATTAATCTTGGCAACCGGCGATTAATCGCCCCTTTGGAACAATAGCCGCAGGGAATAGGAGAATTTTGTACAGAAAATAAAATATTTGGTAGCATTACGCAGTCACGTACGTGGCTAATGGGCTTTTAAAGAAGCAGAATTCATTACTTACTTAGTCTTTAGTCTTACACAAATTGTTGCGAGGGTGGTTTCTTAATGCCCTCGCCCAGACAGTTTCTTGACTTGCTAATATTTTATTGCGACCTTTTAATAAGGCGTTTCTATAATTAATTTTTAAAAGGTTTAACATTCTAAACTAAAAGATAACTGACGTATGTAATGCATAGGTATACTTAACTACTCAGTAATTAAGAGTGTGCAATATGTAATTTGGTGGCTACAAATGGTTCTGGATCTCAGATTCTGGAAAAGTTAGGAGCCTGATATTTGGGTAAATGATATTTCAAAGTGTTAGCTTCGTTATGACTATACAAAATACACAATATGTAAAACTTTTCTCGATAGTTTATTTTTTTCAAAAATACACGTTTTGCTCACATTTTGCTTTCAATCTCAGGAAAAGCAAACCTGTTTTCTTAAATTTTCGTTTTGTATAGAAAATTAGGTATATATCTTGAACATGGCCATTTGGTTTTTCGTTCTGTTGTTTAATTTACTTCAATTAGGTAAAAATGGTTTTGGCGCTCACGTCATAAAATTTGGGTCGCGCATCAATCGCTCCGTGCTTTTCACTCACGTGAAAGTCATAATTCGGCGTCTCGTTTGCGCTTCGAATTGTATCCATATCGTACCGACGCGTTGAAACTGAGGCGTACATAAGTAGCTAATTGTCTTCATTTCATTTAGTGGCATAGTAAACAACGAAGGTTATAAATTAAACAAATAAACCTAAACATTGTGTATAATTTAGAGTTGTGTGTCCAGAAAGTGAAAAAACTATATGTATTATGTACAATATAATGTAAGTTAACACAAAGTTGTAAATTTGTGCACTGTGGAGTAGCTAAATTCGGATCCCTTTTGGGTGTGATTTTGTAGGCACGTAACATGTCTATTGTATAAAATGTCGATGGTATTAGGTTATTATTCTTGCTGGGATACCTTCGAAGCACTGAAAGTTAGCCGTTTAAAGCATTTTTTTCTTTATTTCTCAAACCAAAGAATCTGCGGTTAGCCAACGTATACCGACGGTTTCGTAAACGTCCGTCCGATGGATGATATCATGCTAAGCCGGTTTTCGATCAACGTCAAGAGTCATTCCAATGACGCGAGCCATACCTAAGTTGTAATGTAAGCTTTTAAAGTTGCTATCATTTAATATGCGATTTTATCGACATGTAAATAGCATGTGCATGTAAGTAATGAGGCTATTTTCGTATATGTATTTAATTGCATCGTTATGTTGTTGTTAGCTTTTCACTGACTTCAAAAACCGTTCTCAATTCGATGTTCCGAAGTTTGACTTCTTAATTCGTATGTTTTGTTTTTTTTTATATTTGTTACCTAATAACTTTGCCATGTTGAAATTCTTTTATTGTTTAAACACAGTTAGAAACTCATGTTTAAGAGATAGATATCTATAAACTACTCATTTTTTAACTTATTTACCTATCAACTTATAGTTAAGTAATAAGGAGGAAGACCACAGGGTTTTCTAGCTTTCTAAAAAAATGTCACTGGTATTACGTTGGCGAAAAATTGATGAAAAGAATGACGTCAGTCGGAACATTAATTCAGACTGGTGGGTTTAAACTCAATAAATATATTATTTCTCTCAACGAAGCTGGTATTTTAAAGAGAGCGTTGTACAGGAATGATCATTTACATAACACTGAAAAGTTATAAAATATTCAGAAATTTTCAATTAGATAACTTAAAAGTCTTAGATCTACTTATAGTTTTCTTTTTATGTAAAAACTCGTTATTGAACCTCAACTCCGTGCTTCCCAATTTGCCTACTAGATAATTTAAAAATACTGTGCTTCTTATCTTCGTCATCTTTAATAATAATTTTATACCCCTTTAAAAAAAGAAAATAATAATAAAATTTAAATACAGTAAAGTATAATATAATAAGAGTATTTTAGGTATATTTAAACTAAAATATCTTTTGAATGTAAGAATTCTATTTTAATAAAATCTACGCCATGTAATGATAAATGACCTAATAAAATAAAATCTACGCCATGTAATGATGTGATACCTACAAGAATTGTCGGTACGTAAGTAGCATAATTATATAGATCGGAGCGACGTTAATACTTCACGTGTACTACCTTAGTACGAACCGCAATACTCGATTGTTATCGAGTGTCAAAAATAAAAAAAATATTAAAATTAAAAAATCCTGTTACAACTACTCAATATATTTTTTTAAATATACCCGTGAATATGTAATTTCGGTAAAATCTGTATAAAGAAAATAAATCTAAATTTCGTTCTGTTTGGAAGTTATTATGCCAAAAAATGTAACAACGATATAGCTACTTGCTAACATTATAATTCTCTTTGTATGCAATATATATATCATATTTATTAGTAGTAAATTACTATAATTATTATTTGCCTAATCACATTGTCCACACTCATCCGGAAAGAAGGATTTGCGACAGTAAAAATGCTTGGAAAATAAAAAGTCATCAAAAAATAATAAAAAAATTGAATATTAAATATAGTTTGACAAGAAATATGTAAACAATGTTTATAACATTTATTTTCGCTTAACTATATAATATTTCGTGGTGTATAGTTTCGTACTAAGGGTACTAATAAAACTCGTAATTACACTGTTAACGTTCTCACATTATCTATTTCTAGTAAATATTTCGTCAGAAAGGAAACGAATAATATATCCAGTAACATTATTCAGAGGATATGCGGCAACAGTAGGAACGTCGAGTTTCTGTATTAATTGCCAATAATTGAAAAGATCGATCGATAACCTTGATGTTGATTACGATAATACATAATTACTTTATTTATCAGAATGAATAAATTGTAGAAGTAATAACTGGTAAAGTATTTCGTTACCGAGCTTGTCTAGGGAAGTTCTGTAGAAACGAACTTATTTCTGAAATAAGTTCTAGTTAGAAGAATACTCAGTTAAGTTACAGTCACTAGAGGCTTAACACATATACCTCAATTCGACAGACGTATTGTACGATGTATTCCTAGCGATTTGCGAATTGTTGTTTGTTGCATGTACTTAACGGTTATCATTTGATAATATTTAAATCATCACAGAATTTGAAAATATTTAAATAACCACAGAATGTGATCTTTTCTGCTAATGATATCTTGATATTTAACTTATGAATAAATTAGGTATAATTTAAATTTCATCGAAGTTTATAAATGGAAACACCATGCGATTCCACTTAATGTTAAGTGGACCATGATTTGAAAAATATAAATAATCACAGAATGTGCTCTTTTTGCGGAAGATAATTTCTTGATATTTAACATATGAATATTTTAGGCATAAGTCAAATTTCATCGAGATTTATAAATGGAACTACCTACCTAAACCTATAGCTTTTCATTAATCGGTAGAAGTAACTATCAATAAAACTGTTAAAGCTATGAAATTCACCCTATGACCTATTCAATTCTTAGTACATTTAATAATGTAGGATGAAAAATTCTTTAGATAATATCATATTTTGTACGTGAAAGTCACTGAAGTTGAACGTTTATTTGTGTGGTGTCGACAAATTCCATAGAAATCAGATTAGATAAATCTGAATGTAAAGTTGCATGCAATATTAGGAAGAATTTCTAACATTAGCTTATAGATTCAATTATTTGATAAGGGTGAACAGATACAATATGATAAGTATTATATTATACACTGACACAAAATGTTATATAATATGTCATTATAAAGTTTATAATCTACGAATGTCAGTTTTTATGAAACTGTTTTTTGAGAATCCAGTTTGCATGCAGTGAATGATAAATTTAATTGCAGTACAAAATTAAATTACCAACCAAATGCGTCCAGTAAGCCAATTGCGGATTAATCGTTGAAATGTTAATTTAATGTGTTATTCCTGCTGTAAACTATACAAGTATTTTAAAAGTACAACTGATCCTAGCATGTATTTGTTAATGTTTTGTAAACTTCAACTATTTTGATGTTCTGTGTGTGGGATTATGTACTATTCCAGACTATTATCAAATTTATATCAAATGTCATCCAGATCTGTTCTCATTCAGTAATAAACTTCTACCCATCTATATTTTCCCAAATATCTAATCATAGTTAGATTAGGTTTTGTTATTGTCTTTCTTATATACTTTCGGCATATGTTTTGGCTTGAGAGAAGTAGTAAGGTGTGCAGACAAGCGATCACGCAGTAAGGAACATCAGAGAAGCAAAAGTATTTATACCTATCATCTGCTTGTAAATAGTTGCTAAGCACCGGCTTTTTTAAAACGGGTTTCAATATTTATCTTTCTTTCTCATAAATATTTAATTCTAATATTAATAACGTAATAATTGAAGTCTTTTTACATCTAAAGTCCAACTATCTACCGAAATTAGAAGTTTTATATAATTAAAGTTATAGGTACTAGCGAGCGAGCTATGTTTGGAGTTTCTCTGCGTGATCGAATCAGAAATGAGAAGATCCGCAGACGAACCAAAGTCACTGACATAGCTCAGCTAGTCGTGAAGCTGAAATGTCAATGGGCAGACCACATAGTTCGAAGAGCCGATGGACGTTGGGGTCCCAAGGTGCTGGAATGGCGACCCTGCACCGGTAAGCGCAGTGTTGGTCGACTACCCATTAGATGGACCGAGGACATCAAGCGGATTGCAGGAAACCTCTGGATGCTGGCGGCTCGAGATCGTTATGCTTGGAGGTCCATGCAAGAGGCCTATATCCAGTAGTGGACGTCCATCGGCTGATAGTGATAATGATGATGATGATGATGATGATGATGATGATGATGATATAATTAAAGTACCATTTCAAACAGATCCTCCTCGATACATTTGAATATGTTGTACGAAATATGAATCATAATTTCATAAACAATAACAGTGTTTACACAATGTGTACAAAGTACAATCCGAATGCTCCACCGGTGCACCCGCATTGAGCAATGGAATTTTATCTGCTAAAATAATCGTTTTGCAGCGTAGACAGAGAACGATTGTTACATTTATCTTTAATCAAACGGCCTGGTTGTGTTACAGTCTTGAGAAACTGCAAAAATGACAATGTGAAATGCTTAAGAAAAGGTTCATTAAAGGTTTACTTTTGGTTTTCACGGTCGATGTTTATTTTACGGTGATTTATGACCCCAAATACGCAGCATCGCAATGGCTTTAATTGACATTCACCATGAAATTTAATAGCAATTAACGCTTTTACTTGTAATTTGAATGAAGCATTGCTTCCCTGTCTCATATTTTTACGTGCTTTTACGACTTACAATGTTAACTCTTTCTTTTGCAAATCCTTTACGTCGTATAATTATAGGTTGCAAGTAGATACACGATTGAGTTGAAACCTAACCTAACCCAGGACCTATTGATCTATTACATGGAGCACACAATACTTATACGTATTGATTCAGTAAAGTGTTCTTTTAGAAGTGTAATTCAGACCATTTTATGAAGTAATGTGTTTTTAAAAGTCTAATCCGGACCATTTTATGAATGCAATACCGTAGAGGCATAGAAAAGGCCTACTACGACAAACTAATTACGAGTACGCTTCGAAATGCAGTTGAAGCATACTATTTATAGACAATAGAGGAGAAGTTCTCAGACGCCGTGAGAAGGGGCCACGGGGGCACGCAAGAAAGACATGACGAATCATTAGGAAGTTCCTGACGTATTGCTTTTTATTTCCCAGTTCTCGTAATGGTTAACGATTTAACATTACAGTACATTATGGTAACAACTGATGTAATTTGACGTACTCGGAAACTGAACAGTTAAACTGCATCTAGTTGTTTACACGTTCCATGTTAATATGACATGGCGAGGTAATATTTTTAATAGAAACTATATAGTGTTTGTAGAACTACCTGCTCTGAGTCAAGATATAGTCATATATTCGGGTTAGTGCAGTTATATTCTGACCGCCGACTAATCTACCAAATAATGGAAAAATGTTACCTGCATTACATATTATACACATTGTATTGTACACATGATTCTTCAATGGTGGGTAAACACCACAGAAAGTTAAATTAGCTTCATGGCGTGGACCGGATGCAAACCTAAGAGATCTAGAGTTCCATTCCCGCTTCATGAACTTTAACTTCACCTTTTCACTTCAAGGTCTTCGCTTAGTTGGAAGGGAAAGGGGAAATAGGATATACTACACGTCTGTTGTTGTTATTAAAAAACATTAAATTAAAAATAATGTAAGGAAATGCTAGAAATCTGAATAATCCAATATACAATATGATGTTTTTGTAAGTCGGATATCCTTTGTTATATCTCCCTGTTTGAACTGAATTAATCAATTCAAATCAAAGTGTCCTGTATTTCAATTGGAAATTCAATATTGATTGTCATTTTATTGCGTCCGTATCACATTTTTTCCCATTATTAGAAGGCATATTTCCCATTACTACGGAAATCGTTCGTTTGTATTTGTTTTATAATTTTATCGAGAATACCCTCGTGAATATATTAATGTTAAACGTGATATGAAAGCTCAGGGTCACTCAGGGCGATGGAGAAAGCGATGCTGAGAATTTCAGTATTTGATCAAGAATTAGGAATTCCATTGACAAGTTTTTTTAATTTCTCCATATCTCCATATCACAAGGAAGCCTTATATTTCTATTAAAAGGCTATTTAGTATCAATCTCTTATAAAGATAACATTGAACAAAAATTAGTATATTTTTGACTGATTGACTAAAATATCTTAGCGGAACATCTTTGTCAGCGTAGACAAACTTGGCCGAATCCTATGACCAAACTCGATTTGAATCAATTTGTGAAAATATATAAACTTTAAAATTGATCTGAGCTGGGATTTGAACACAGAACCTCTTGGTAAGACATGGCATTTCCAACTGCGCCATATAAATCGGCAGTACAGTAATTAGGTCACAGAAATAAATAATCTAGGTATTAGGCACGCTCTTATACATCACGGAACTGAGTTACCGATCGAATGCGGGTTAACTTTTAAAACGTTACTTTTAATTAACACTTTTATTAACGTTCATGAATATGGATATTTTATCCCCGTATACAATTAACTTCAGACGTTTTTAATTAATTGAAATGTAGTATTTAATATTGATACGATGCAGTTTTATGCGAAACTAAAAGCATTTGTACGTCAATGCGATTATTAGGTGTACGATGCGGTAGATGTTGTGCAATGCTGATGTTACATAATCAATTCTACGGGTTTCTCTTCGCCTTTGATCAGCATTCAATTATGTATTGAATTACTGTAACCGACAGTCTCTGAAGCTGTCTTCACAATAACTTGTACGGAGGTCGAAACTAAGTGATTTGTACAGTCTGTCGAAGTTTGTAAGGTCATTTCTATGAATTATACATACTGTGATTCGAAATGGGTTGTTGACAAACGAAAAGTTTATAAAATATATTGCGATTAAAAACAAATATGTCCAAAACAACATGTATTATAATATATATAAACAACAATATTTAATATTGTTATTGGATTGGATAACATTTAATACTTTTATAATCTTCACAACAGTGAAGTGTGGTTCACTTCACAATTATAGAATTGGTTAAAAGATCATCATCATCATTGCCAATGGACGCCCACTGCTTGACATAAGCCTCTTGCATGGACTTCCAAATAAAACCGCCAGCATCCTGCGGCTCCCTGCAATCCGCTAGATGTCCTCAGTCCACCTAGTGGGGGGTCACCAACACTCCGCGTTCCAGTGCCAAGGATTCACCATATACTATAGATATATTTTTTTAATTAATAAATGTTTGGTTTTGTTAAAAATATTGATCATGATTCTAACATTCCCCTTTTTTTTAAGCAAGTTAAAAATACTTTGTTAACTGGGTACAACTAAGGGTGCGGATCGAACTCATAACCTTTCATCATTTATTGGTTCCTATGCAGTATTTCTTAAAAAAAACTCAATCTTTTAAGTCGATTTTAATACCAGACAAGACGCAATTCAATTTATCAAATTATAATATTTTTAAAACAATATCAAACATGCTAAAATATATGATATGATTTTAGAGAATGATATGTTTATAATTAAATTTCTAAAAAATGCATTATGAAAGATCGTGATTTATAATATCTAAATATATTATATATAGAACCGGTTCAAAAGAGGTGTAGAAATTTGAACACATTTGCCTAGCATGAATTTAAAAGCGTGAGACAAGCTATAATTTCAAAACTTCCATTTGTAACGCGAAATAATATAGAATAAGGAGGTCACTTTTGAGCAATGTTCTCAGTACGACAATGGTCAATTAAAAATTACCTCTCGCTTGATACTGCAATGTACCTAACGGAATTTGGGAACAACATTAATTAACATCAATGTAGACGCGATCCCATAGTGGATCTTATGCTAAAACTATGCTCCACTGAAGTTTACGTACATAATAGAACTCTGACTGCTTTATTGAATGGATATCGACGTTGAAATGTGCATGATGCACATAATAGTTTGGGCTACAGCAAATATGAGAGAATACATTTGAAATTGCAAATGATCCTTCTCTATTTGAAATACTAAATACTGCTTATATTTGAATCTACTACAGAATTATATATGTTTTTGTAGCTCTACCAGTGAATGGAATAAGAAAGATTTAGCTGATTTCCAAAAGGGTTCTTATCTACGAGTAAGTACAAATATCGGTTAAGTTAATCCGAAATTATTTCAGCTTTTTCCAAGTCATAATTCTCGCTTAAAAGAGCTGCTAAAGTAATCATCATCATCCATCATCATCAATCTATAATTGTCTCTTTGCTGAGCTCGAGTATCCTCTCAGAATGAGAGGGGTTAGGCCAAACAGTTCCAATGCGAATTGGCAGACTTCATACACGCAGAGAATTAAGAAAATTCTCAGGTAGGTATGCAGATTTTCTCAAGATGTTTTTCCTTTACCCGTTACCGTGATATTTAATTTCTTAAAATGCACATAACTGAAAAGTTGAAAGTGCATACCCCAAACCGGACTCAAACCTACACCCTTCGTAATCGAAGGGATCCTCTAAAGTAATCATTCTGACGTATCCTTATTAAAATAGTTATTTGAAAGTGTACTTTTATAAAGGTATCAACTAAACTGAAGGTATATTTATAGTATCAAAAGCTTATGTACTTTCTTCAGTAAAATATACTATTGGACGCCCTTAACATAACTAGTCAAATGTGTGTCACTGCTGTGCATCCGTTATAAACATACACAAGGTCTGGTTGCAACGGGATTTTTGATCATTTCGTCCTGAATAACAAATTCATTGTCAAATAAATCGAAGTTTACATACGATACGCACTAAGGAATGTTATATCCCGTTATAGACGAAGAACGGGTACCTAATCAGTTATTGGTGTCAACGAATTATTAGTTATAATGATGTATATTTTTTGTGTAAATAAGCTATTTTAGCGTGAACCGAGTATCGATAATGTGCTCAATATGGTAGTGATATGTGGTGCCTTCAGTTGTTAAATGAGTAAA
Source organism: Bicyclus anynana (assembly GCF_947172395.1). Taxonomy (NCBI): domain Eukaryota; kingdom Metazoa; phylum Arthropoda; class Insecta; order Lepidoptera; family Nymphalidae; genus Bicyclus; species Bicyclus anynana. The sequence continues at coordinate 9,632,241 of NC_069094.1, read as the reverse complement.
TCATCATCATCATCATATCAGCCGATGGAAGTCCACTGCCTTTTGTAGGGACTTCCAGGAAGACAGAACGAGGTCTCACAGAAATAAAATCCTATTGCAACTACACATAAAATATTATATTTGAGAAAATATATACGGTACCTCAATATGCGTACAAACGAAAACTAAAGTTCTCGAAGAGAGTAAAATGACTTTATGTTTGCTAAAACAAGAAGTTCATTACTCCTAATCTACTACTTCACTAATAAAATAATTACGTAATCTATGCTAATATTATAAAGCTGAAAAATTTTCGTTTGTTTGCTTAATCGCGCTAATCTCAAGAACCACCTATATAATAATAATCTATATAGCCCATTTATCTAGGAAGGCTATATATTATCACAGTAAGACCTGTTTCAAAATCGAGGGATTTTCCTCCTATTGAGAACTTACGCTGCGTGCGCTGCGTAAACGGTTAAAGTTTCGCAAAAATCATGTATTACAGAATTGTTCCCCATTAAAAGTTCTAAAAAAATCCGCGACAGATTCCGCAGGATTTGTGAAAACCTGAAATCCACGCGGACAAAGTCGTGGGCGTCCGCTAGTTCTGGGTAAAAGTGGGAAAATAAGTTATACGAGTATTAACGTTAAAACTAACATACGACATTGCTATCTAGGTCTATTATTACACTATTTACACAGCTCGTGCGAAAGGCCCAACTATGTTTCATTGCAGGCGAACAAACATAATATGTAGGCAACAAGAATACACTGCACAATAAATTTTGGATCTGGAACCATGCCATCCATTCTAAACTGTTTTGAATATACGTTTATTTCTTTGTTTCTCAGCTTTATAGAATAACGAGCCCGTGACTTCATCCACGTTATAACAGTTTTTTACAAATCATGGAACCATGGATTTTTTCGAGATAAAAAGTAGCTTATAAGTTGCTCCTTAACTTCCTCTATCTAAAATTGGTTCTGCCGCTCCAAAGATAAGCCCAGACAAACAGAAAGACAGGCAGTTAGACTCGCTGTCGAGAAAATACTGTTGCCCAGTTAGATTTTGGAAAGAAAGTCGCAGAAATGAGTCTTGGTTAGGAACTTCAGAGAACAAGACCGGAATCGCAAGTGCCACACAATTGTAAGGAAGCGTTTACGAAATTGACTGTCAACCTTCCTTTAGTTGGAGAGACTCTCAAAGAAGAAGATTATAGAATATCTTCGACTTAGCTTCTTATTATACATGGAATAGCTTCGACGATAATACTGAAGTACCATGCATACTATTTGAAGTGGAAGATCTCGTACCTTGGACATATTTTACGACACGATAGGTAGATAATGGTAAGCAAGATGGCAGGCAAAAGAGGTGTAGGAAGAAGGAAGTCCTGACTGCGAAATATAAGAGAGTGGACTGGATAAAAATAGTCGGATAACTTTTCCACCAAGCTATGAACAAGAAGAAGTTTAAGAAGCTGATCGCTGACCTTCTGTAATGGAGGTGCACGCACCTGACCTTCTGTAAGAAGAAGAAAACCATATTTTTTTGTACCATGAGCTTTATTATTACTTTTGAAATATCAACTTTAATCATGTCACAAACTGTGAACAAGTAAGTAGGTATAACTGGCTGAAATTTATCCCGGATACAAAGCCTGTTAGTTAGTTAAACGGTTCAAAGTTGAATGTTAAGGCGGATTAGCCTGAATATAATCTTCGTCGCGTCTTGATTGGGCTTAATTTATTACGTACCTGATATCCTGATAATCAAATAACTTACGGAAATTTGAATATTCGTAGAGTTTACATTGTTTAATGAATGAGTATGAGTATACATCGTACCTGATATTTCGTCAAAAAAGTGCTTGAAATTAAGCCTAATTGAAATAAATGAATTTTGATTTAGACTTTATTTTGCTAAATAAACGAACGACGAAAATTTGTATAGTGGTAGCGGTATATTATTTAGTGAAATGATATAAATGTCATCGAAAGCTGTGTCCAAATATTATAAAATAAAGCTTTTATGAATTGTTATGGAGCTCGCTATATATGATTTTAATAGGTTTTATTTTAATATAAACTAATTGAAGTATTGTTAAAGCAAAATAGATCGTGATTTTTATAGTTTTTTAGCAACAGATTTCATGATAAGTGATTGCACCTCATTGAAATTCGTCTTGAAATGTGTGTTTACCCGCCCTTAGAATTCATGTAGAAGTTCATGTAATTTGCATGTAAATGTAATTTAAGCGTGCATAATTTTTCTACTTGCTTAAATTCTGTATTATGATAGTCAGTAACTTAAATTTCACAAGGGTCTTTCCTTAAAAGCACTCTCTTATAAAATAACTAAGTAAAACGGAGTACCTACGGCAGTCTGATTAAACAGTGTCAGCGCTTCTACCTAGCGTTTATAAGCTCTAGGTTCATTAACTTTTAGTTAAAACTGCGGGAATCCTTTCATTTTAAGGCTTATTACAGTGCAGCTTTTCGCTGTATAATTAGGCGTTAGAATTGCTTAAATTATTCTATGTAGTTTATTTAACTTTATCTATTTTTTATTAATTTTAATAACTCGTTTCAGTTTTAAAAAATTTCATCCTACATGCAACTGACTATTCTAGTTTTAAATAGCATTTAATATTAATTATTTATGTAGGTACTTTACTTTTAAATTAGACTTTAATTAAATGCGGTTGAAAATATTATTTTAGCTCTATTTAATTATGGTAATGAGTTTTAGAATATACAAGTTTGACACTTCTGAAAGTGTCGTGTCTTCGTGAAAAGCAGTCCACCTTCTTGGTATCTACAATTTCTTTTTATTCTTTACAAGTTAGCCCTTGCCTACAATCTCATCTGATGGTAACTGATGATGCAATCTAAGATGGAAGCGGGCTAATTTGTTTTAGCGCGCTTGGCGTCTTTGCCGGTAGGGTGGTAACTAGTCTCGGCCGAAGCCTCCCACCAACTAGACCTTTTAAGAAAACCTCTATCGGCCCAGTCGGGGATCGAACCCAGGACCTCCATCTTGTAAATCCACCGCGCATACTACTGCGCCACCGTCAAACTAAACTTTTAAGTTACTCAAGATTTACAAGTATTCCTACTAAGAATCTCAAACGAACGGTAGAAAGGTCTAAGCTTCTATTAAGCTTCCGAGATTTGTCCCACACATACGTACCACCAGAACAAATGGAACGTTGTGAATAAATGCAGATATGTAGATATTGTCTGAAATTCTGTTTAAAATTGGAGCCATTTCTCGCGTTGTTTCATAAAGCGCGAATTTAATGGGAAAGTTCCGTCGGCGTTCCGGACGATCAATAGCAATAACTGGTAGGCAATAATTGTGGACTGGCCGAGAACCGCCCGCTGTCGAATATTCACTTTCACATCACACGTGCGGGTTAAAATTTAAGATGTAATTCGAGGAAAGTGAGAGGCCATCACTTTTTCTTTACACAATGTGTTTGAACACTCGTGGGGCCTTACTACCTGTGTGTAATAGAAAATCCAGTAGCCCCCGCCGGCGATTGGAAAGCCATTTACCTGGAAAGATAAATAGAGTTTATTTGTATCGTTCGTTTCGTGTTCATTGATTATTGTGTATATTAGCTAATACGAGTGACTAGCTTTTGCCGGTAATTGGAAATATGCGCCGATGAGCATTTGTTTAAAGAGCGTTTATATCAATTGAAGCGTTAAAATTATCAAAATAATATAAACCAAATGACCAATCCCACTAGGTGAACCGATTGGTCCGGTCTAATGAGGAGCCAATGAATTTAGGCGGCTCAAGACCATGGTGTTAAAAAGCCATTAAAAAGGCCTATGTCCAGCTGTCAACGTCTAACCAATCTCTAACTAATAACAGTTCTTGTCTTCAATTTAGACAATTTTTTGACCGATTTTCAAGTAGGACGTTTATGTTTTTGACTGGAAATTTTGCTTTGTCACTTGTTTTTTTACTCTCTCAAATAGCGGTAGAATAAAAATTAAAAACGTGTGAAATGCTCCGTTTTAGTTTAATTAAAAAAGTGAGGAACAATTAAAATCTGCATAAAGTGAATGCAATCAACCTAGTAAAAGTAAAATGGAAAGAACGTCTGCCGCCTTCGTCATACGAGTAGGCACATTAACTTGCTGGAGTATAGTTTATTTAACCTAGACCCTGAAAGGACGGATTCTGCACGTCATTGTATCGAAACACTGACTTACATCTTTGCAGGTAATTCGTATATTACAGAAGATAAAGTTTACTACTTTATAATCCGAAAGCATTGACTTCACATACGAAGATAACTAAGAAAATTCTCAAGTATGCAGGTTTTTCCTTCACCGTTTGAAGCATGTGACATTTCATAAAATTTACATAACTGAAAAGTTGGAGGTGCATGCCCCGGGATCTAAACCATACGCCCTCCGAATCAAAGGCACGGGTTTCGGTCTTATGGGGAGCCAATGAATGTAGGCGGTTCAAGACCATGGTTTTAAAAAGCCATTAAAAAGGCCTATGTCCAGCTGTAAACGTCTAACCAATCTTTAACTAATAACAGTTCTTGTTTTCAATTTAGACAATTTTTGACCGATTTTCAAAATCCCTCCGAATCAAAGGCACGGGTTCCTTAAAACAATGTTGTGTTTACTGGTATATTTATTAGATAAATTATGGCATTTTGCCGCTGACCTACTCAGATGTGAATGATCTCGAGACGTTGTTTCCGTTATGCGAAGCGACGCTCCGCTAATCAAGCATCCTCGTGGTTTGCTCACACCGCGAGACGGAATTTACTTAGCTCCATTATTGATTTATTTACCGACTACAATCAAATGGGAGATTCGCAGTGTCTTTTTACTTCTTCTTAGTTACGCACTTTTTTCGGAGTGGTTGTCACAATGCGCGATGTGATGTTTCCCCACTTTAGAATAGAATTCATAAACAATAAAGTGATGCATAAGATAAATCAAGTGATATTTATGATAATTAAAATGTTCGATTTTGTTTATTTAAAAAATCAAATTTAAAAAATCAACGTAACTTTATATACTTACAGTAAGACGTAAATCAAAGCCCAGGATCCGTGGTAGTTAAGTGTGTTACCAGTTACCGACGCTCAGAAATTTTTATTACTTGGTAACCCAGTTAGATATCAGAAACAAAATTTTTCGTAAATAAAAAAAGTTGAGCGTCTCATCAAGATGAAGTTACTCACGGAAAGTTAACTGGATAGTAATCAATTGTAAAAATGTTACACGGATCCTGGGCAATCAAGTCAGGGGGTAGCAATATTGTCTATTTTAGAAAGTTTCAAGTGCATGCCATGAAAATTACTTGAGAGTAACCTATTATAAGTAGAGAACATTATTGTTACTTAAAACAATTTTATCATGCCGAACTTAAATACTTATGTTGTTTATGGATAAACTTATATTTTTAAAGAGTTACTTAATTTAATGAGTTAAAATTATAGTCCTTATTTTTCAATTATTTAATTGTAATTAAACAATTAGTATTTAAAACTACATATTTATAAGATACATCTACATAATTATAATATGTAATTGGATTAGGAAAGATAGTTTAACTAGTTTCCTGTAAAACACCTGTCTAAGGAAATACACTATTATTAGGTTTAGCAATAAATCTCAACAAAAAACAATGTGTGTAATTTTTAACAACCTTCCGCGTATTATGAATACCGTCTTCAACAGTTTGAATTATGGACGAAAAAACCTACAGTTATTTAGTTTTTTGCACGATTCCCTAGAATGGCCTAAAAATAAATTAAGTGTATTTAATTACAAGGATAATAATGCTCTCTGGCACTTAAACAGTAACTTTCATTATAATAATTATTCACAGCAAATAAAATTACCCTATGGGTAAAAGCCTCCTCCATCTTTTTTCATTTTTCCCTATCTTTGGCCATATGCATCCAGTTTTTTCCTGCTGTTTTTATTATATCTTCGACCCATCTCTTTTTCTGTCTTCCTACATTTCTTTTGCCAATTGGGCCCTGCCATTTAGTTGTTTGGTAAGTCCATCTCTTATTTTTATATCTTGACAAGTGACCAGCCCAGTTCCATTATTGTTTTAAACTAAAAAGAAGCGCATCTGTTAATTTAGTTTTCATTCGGATGTCTACGTTTCTTGTTTTTTGTACCCTCCTCAATTTCAATATGCTGCGTTCCATAGCATGTTGACATGATGAAATTTTGTTTTTTACTTTTTCTGTGTAGATCCATGTCTGACTAGCGTAAGTTAGGCTCGGGAGAATGCAAGAATCCATTATAATCTTTTTTATAGTAAGTAAGTTTTTTATAGTTCCCTTTGAGAATTTCTTTTAGGGCCCAGTATTTCTTCCAAGCCGTACTTATTCGTCTGTGTATTTCGTTTTCATTACTGTTTGGATCGAAAGACACAGATTTACCTAGGTAAACATATTCATCCACGTAATCTAATATCTTTATTTGTCAACACAAATAAAATAAACATACAAAAATCTGGCCGTGGACAAAAAGGTATCCCTCAGCACGATGCCACAGCAAGCTGTGGCGTTGGTTTTCAGGTGAAACCTTTAGGCCGTTGGTTTTTGATTATATATGTTATTATTTTCATTTTTTTATATTATAATTTTTATATTATAATTGATGCAATTAACATCATATCAAATCAAAAGTCATATATTTCAATTAGGCTAAGTTTACAAGCACTTTTGAAATGTCAAGTTATGTCATGATTAAAGTCGAAATTAATAAAATTTTTACCATGGATCCAAATGCGCCTTGGTCTGAGAAAAGCAAATTTCATTTTTATTTTAATCATAATATATAAACTTACCATTACTACTAATATTTTGAAAATAAAATTAGATGCAATCTAAGCCTAGATTCGATTAATATAATTTAGACGGGGTTCTGCTAAGTTTACAATATGAAGGTCAAATTTCATCATCATTAGCAATCCATTTTTGGTTAACTGTTGCGCACGAGTTTCTTCTCAGAATGAGAGGGGCTAGGCCAATAGTTCTCGCTGGCCCAATGTGGATTGGCAGACTTCACACACGTAGAGAATTGAGAAAATTCTCAGGTATGCAGGTACTCACGATGTTTTTTCTTTATTTTTAATTTCATAAAATGCACATAACTGAAAAGTTGGAAGTGCATGGCGCGGTCCGGATTCGAACCTACGCCCTCCGAATCGAAGGCAGAGGTCATATCTACTGAGCTATCACAGCTCTCCCACACTCTAACAGGTCAAATTTATGTTGCATAAATTGGTTGGTGTCTACTAGACCTACTAGACTACTTCACCTAGTATTAGATATTATAATTTATATGCAGTTTCATGGAGTGTACAGCAAGCATAGCGTAACTGTAAGTTACGACTTACGGTGCACTTAAGATGAAGCTCCTACATTGAGTGTTATGTTCCGAGGTACTAGAGGAAACACTGTATTATATTAACTACCTACACTTTCTCATGCAACTGTGAAGATATTGCAGGTCACGGTTACACCTTCTCGCATCGTCCTCTAAGCTGAGGTCCGAGTCTCATAGGAGACGCCCTTAGAGAGCTGTTCCGTCCTCTATCTTTATTTCAGCCTTCGGGTCTCATCAGGCGATGCTCCTGCGCTCGCCCAAACCCCCGGTGACGCCGTAGTGGTCCCACATGGAGCCATCGGGACTTACTCAACACGAAAAAATACTGTGAAGATATCGTCATACTTGTAATCCTTTAATGACTTATTATCATATTAAAATTTTTAAAAGTAATAATTCTCAAAATACGCGATAATATTTTTGGAAAGGCGTTATAATTTTATACTATCGGTTTGATCGGATTCGGAAGATTATTTGGAATTTTCTTTTCATACGAAAAATTAGAAATACGATTGGAATTAAGATAACTTCCTGAGGTTTGCTTGGAATGAAAATTAAATTCATCAGTGGCAATGCCTTCGGTATATCACCTAGCTAACTACCTACAATGGAGATGGTAATCGCAAGGTGCCTAAAGAAACTCTCAAGATAAACAACATCGATATCTAATCGCATTTGTTGTGGCATTTTTTTACAAGTTAGCCCCTGAATACAATCTCAAATGATGATAAGTGATGATGTAATCTGAGATAGAAGCGGGCTAACTTGTTAGGAGATGGAAATCCACACCCTTTTCGGTTTCTACACGACATCGTACCGGAATGTTAAGTCGCTGGCCAGTACGTCTTTGCTGGTAGGGTGGTAACTAGCCACGATGGAAGTCTCCCATCAGCCAGACCTGGACCAATTTTGAAAACTTCAATCAGTACTACTGAGGATCGAACCCAGGCCCTCCGTCTTGTAAATTCCTCCCAAAAATATTGAGGCCCTCAAAAAATTTGAAATTTGCAATGAAGCTAGTGATCGGAAGGTGGCTAAAGAAACTCCCAAGCTAAATGATATCCCGTCTAAACGCATTTGTTGTGGCTTATATAGTAGCTTCTTATCGACGTACATTTTAAATTAATATTATTTTATATAATTTTTAATCCTAAAAAGGTTGGCACACATTAACTCTGTCCAACGGATATCTGTTTTCATTATAAAGTGATATATTTTGTGTATTCATGCTCTATGAGCACAGAACCGCGGAAACTTCATGTGGCACAATACTGGACGCTAATTACACATATTTTATGAATTAATTATTACGTTAGACAAAATTAGCATATTAGCCCATTTCATTTCCAAATAATATTACGAATTGCTTCTGTAAATTAGGTAATATACCTCTAAGTGAAGTGATAATTGCAAAATAATTGGAACCATTTCGTAATGAAAAGAGAGAATACTTCTTTTATTTATCGAATAATAGTATTAAAACAATGAAAGGAAAATATGAAGTCTTTTATTGTAATAAGAAATAACTTCATATATTTTGTAAATACTTATTTTAATAATTATCCTTGCGGTAATGTCACTATAAAATACCAACAATTCGCGTGTCCAACAATTGGAAGGCACTCTAAAGGCGCTGTCAATTTTAGTTCAGGTTTTAGACGCGGGACTTCATTCATAAAAAGGACTCTACAGATTCTAGTTAGTAGTCTTTCGCTAACAACTTAGAAGAATAATTAAGGAGGTCTAAGGGCAGTCGATGCCGCGGGATAGTATACTCATAGACAAGTGAAACTGGAATAACAAAATACAAAAAATGCATAGCTATTCAAAATTGATCTCAATAGCGAACGAATGTTTTGCGACAACGCGTTGGAAAGTCGTACGTGCTTTGATCCACTGAAGCCGACCACGTAGGTTAGCATACGTGACGGTCACCTTATACGGAATGCCTCATTGTCAGTGTCATGCGTTTGTTGACTGTTTTACAGTTACCGCCTTTTCCTATCTCACCGCCTGATATGGCGCTGTACGCGTGTTCCATATTCATAAGCTATTTCAAAGTGAAAGAGTTCTGAATATGCTCGGAAGAAAGGAACTGTTTCAAAATTTCGGTGCAGTTAGCCGTTTAGTTTTTTTTAACTGTTATTACGATCGTATTTTGGCTCTATGGTTGTTCACTCGTTCTTACGTATTCTACCAAACCATCACATCCCTTGGCTTCTTCTGCGAGTAATTAGTGTAAAATTAAATTACATCCAGGGATACATTTATCTCAAATTCATCAAAATTTATTGAGTGGTTTAGAGTTTAGATGTGAAAGGTAGGTCTGGATATGGATGATAAATCTACGAAAATCAAAATGGCTGCATTGGTACTGTTGTTAACAAGTACGGCTCTAGATAAATCATTATTAAATCATGACATAACTTGACTTTTCAAAAGTGCTTGTAAATTAATTATTAATTAAGCCCGATTGAAATAAATGAAATTTAAATTTGAATTTGATAATGATGTTCAGGATTAGAGTCCAAACAATTTTTTTGTTATCTCTGATTAGACAAAGAATAAAAATATATTTGGGGTTTTTTATAGAAAGTCGTTTTCGTTATCGTACTTTATCTCGTTGTGAATGAATACGAATAGAAAGCGCACTTGTGTTTGCGCATACGCTTGTACACGTATTTAATAACATTTAGGGCGGTTATTCTCAAGTCTATAGCTTCACCTTTACGATCTTTGAGGTTACCTATAACTTTTTGTGTTAATACAAGTGTAATGTAAGTCTAACGCTAAGTCATATTCAACTGAACACTTCTGTGGAGAGTGCAGGAAGTTCGAAACTGAAGTCTTAACGCGCTTAGTAAGTAATTACATTGGGAGTACACGTCGCTGAGTAAGTAGGTGTTTCCGCACCCAGACAAGCTGAGACGCGGGATTAAGGGAATTACTCGGTCAGTAGGCCGAACTTTTCTACTGGCTTAGAGATCGGAAATTAGCTATTGTTACTTTGTTACTTCATTCCTTTATATGGCTGTTTAGTAACGAGTTGCGTTCCTTTCTCGATATTGGATGGAGGATGCTTTGAAGGCCGTAACGTAGGACGAATAACAAAATTTTGTTTGATGATGTTTACAAAAATCTATATGAGACTTGGGTGTAATGCCGTTGCATTTATTGGAAATGTGGCAACAATACCTGAGTTTTCCGGGAAAAATCTACTAGATTAGCGCAAGCGAGACGCCGAATTATGACTTTCACGTGCGACGCAAATTTTATGACATGAACGCCAAAACCATTTTTACCTAATTGCAAGTAAATTAAACAACATAACGAAAAACAAAATGGCCATGTTCAAGATATATACCTAATTTTCTATACAAAACAAAAATTTAAGAAAATAAGTTTGCTTTTCCTGAGATTGAAAGCAAAATGTGAGCAAAACATGTATTTTTCAAAAAAATAAACTATCGAGAAAAGTTTTACAAATTGTGTATTTTGTATAGTCATAACGAAGCTAACACTCTGAAATATCATTTACCCAAATATCAGGCTCCTAACTTTTCCAGAATCTGAGATCCAGAACCATTTGTAACCACCAAATTACATATTGCATACTCTTAAATAATTTTATTTGTCTTTTAACTGCTCATCTCCAAAAGTTTGCTAACGTAAAACAGACAACTTGAGATCGAATGTAGTGACAAAATCTGAACCTGAAAAATAATAATATTTTCACAGGGCTTTCGGCTACTTTTTAAACGATTTCAAAAAGGAGGAGATTTTTTATATGCATATTACGCGATTACTTGAAGACCGATTTGTATGACTGTAATTAAGTAGGTTAGTTTTTTATGCATGTCTACATTACTAATATTAATTCACATTGTAAGTGTACAGTTTTTATTTTAGTAGCATAGTATACAGGAGTATTACTAGTACTAAAATTAAACAGTAAATTTGTTTGTTCATGCAAAAACATATGTCCATTGTTGCTTGTAAAAATGTCAATGAACCATGAAAATTTAACAACGTAATCAGTTTTCGACTGCGTTCTACTCAAACAATATACGCTCCAACAAATCTTAGGATGCAATGAAAACATTGTATGATTTATGAACCGAAATGAGTGTAGCAAGTTTCCACTAACTATTAAAAACAATGTTTCTCGCTTGAATATTTTGGTACCGCTTGAAACTCATCCTCATTGCACTGAATAAAATGTTTTTTTAAACCAGAGAACAGTTTTACTTAACTTAGTTGATTATTTTTTTTAAAAGACACACTTCTGTTTATTTTATTTACTAGTAGACGCTTGCGACTTCGTATTCGTAAAATTCTGTTTTTCACAAAGCCCACGGGAACCATGTATTTTTTCGGGACAATAAGTAGTTGCTCTATAACCTCCTTTATCTTCCAGTAAAGTCACATGAATACCGCGATTAACCCGAAAAACAGAAAACAGGCAGACAAATAAAAAAAAGCTTGATTATGTTTTAGTATCGTATAGTAGCTCAACGAGTCGCGAAGCTGAAGTTGCAATGGGCGGGGCACATAGTTCGAAGAGTCGATGGACGTTGGGTTCTAAGGTGCTGGAATGGCGAGCCTACACTAAGTGCAGTGGTCGACCCCCCACTAGGTGGGCTGATGACATCAAGCGAGTCGCGGGGATTCGCTGGATGCAGGTGGCTCAGTATCGTGATGTTTGGAAGTCCCTACAAAAGGTCCCTATAGGAAGTCCCTATGTCCTGCAGTGGACGTCCATCGGGTGACATGATGATGAAATGTGTAAATAGCTTTAAGCACTTGAGACAGACAATTCAATTTGATTTATTATATATATATATTTATTGATTAATTATTGAAGATATTTATTTTAAATCAAAATGTTATACACAAACAGCTGTTGTGAAAATTAGAATATTTTTTTAAAATAATTTCAATTAGTTAAAATGTTCCATCATTACAAAATATGTAAGTGGCAATTTCCACTTATGCACTAGTATCAGGAAAGAAGGTCGAATCGCGACTTTCCTGCTTCGAAGCAAAAAAATCTCGTTAGAAAATGGGAAGTCAACAGTCGGTAACTGGTTGTATTATGTGTTTGCTTTTGCTTAAGTATTCCGCGTTGCTTAGCACATATTTAGTATACATCCTAACTAATATTATAAATGAGAATGTGAGTTTGTTTGTCAAACTTTCACTCCCAAACAAATAAACAGATTTTAATTTTTTTACCAATGGAAAGCTACATTATCAACAAAGTCTACTACGTTGGGGCGTTTCTTATAATTCTATTCTAAAAGTATAATAGATATTAACATTTATTTTACTAATAGTGTAATATTATACAGCTGTTTTGTGCAAAAAGAACGCATCCATTGTTTTTTTTTTAATAAATGTCATTGAACCATGAACTTTTATTGACGTAATCAGTTTTATAGTGCTCGCTTGAGTAGATCCAATTGGAATGAATCATCCAAAATTAAACTTACTTTAATTGATAATTTAATTTTAATTGCCACTTGGTGAAGGTACCTACATCTATATTTTTTGTGAGAAAGACATATTTTATTGAATTAATTTTTTAGCCATTGAAGTTTGAATAAAACATAAGATACTTATTACAAGTATAATAATATATAATAACTTACGTTGACATTATAATGATAAATAAATAAATAATTAATTGAGGAAATAATTAACATAACGTCTCTCAAATGAGAGAGTTGTAAACGGAAAAAGTTTTAAATGGCCATTTGTTAAGAAACGAAAGTTCTACGTGCAAGTATGTATATCACAAAAAAACGTATTGTCATATGTATATGTCTCGATTAAAAGTAAGTTAAGCGACATGTCACAAAAGCACTATTTTCTCACTCACGTACACATGCGGCGAAACTCGAAATTTGCGGTCGGTTATAGCAGTTTTACTTTTATTTCGAATCTCATTTTTTTTTAACAATGGAACTCTGTTTCGTGTTACACTCGTACTAGTAATTATGTTGCAAATGGCGCATTACTGTCGAGGCTGAAAATGAAGCTATTTACGCCCGAGTTATACTGCTATTTCGGTCACATGTAAGTACAACACTCTTATTTCTTACTTACGAGCGTAAGTGAAGATAAATTCAGGCTGCTGCTGAAATTTCTTTACCTAATGCCGTGAAAACTGTAGTTTTTGAACTTTTGCTTGTCCTTAAACACACAACGACCAATTTTTGACACATAATATGAATACTACTGCTTTGCGTATCTAACATCAAACAGCATTTCTGTGTCTGAGGAAAACACTGGTAGTGAAATTATTACCTTTACCTCAGCAAGCATGCCCAACGAACTATTTTTTTATTATAATATGTTAAATGAAATGTCTATTTAAGAGGTTACTGTGGAAAACACAGCGTTGGTCAAGCTCCAAAATACTGTAGCTTTTCTTGATCAGCACTGTTTGCCAACAAAGAAATTAGAAATGAAGGTAGAAAACGCATGTCATTTCATCATGTTCATAAAATGTTATACAAAATATATTAACCATATCAAATTGATACAAGCTTATTAAAAAAAAATATTTTCATTAATTTACGAACAATTTAATTATAATTATTATTAGGTGTGAAATGACTAGTGATTTATACTCTCATTTTTAATTTGATTGTTGGTAAACTACAGCCTTTCTTAATGAGTACTAAGAAAGGCTGTAGTATAGGTGGACGGACGACAATATCTAGCTGAATACAAATAGCCGCTGAATTCAGGCGGCTCAAGACCATGTTATTTGAAAGTCCTTTTATGAGCCTTTGTCCAGCAGTGGACATCCATCATCTCATAATGATGATGATAACTTAAGCTATCAAAAATTGGAATGATAGAAATGTAGGTAAGTACGAGTATGTATAACAGTATAAAGTTTTTATTAATTAGGCTGCGTTACTAAATGCAGCATTAAACGATACCTTTTATGACGAACTAGACACTTCCTCTCTTCCTGTTTCACAAAAGGATGCCATATGTGACACACGGACCAATATCAGGCTTCCTTGTGTATGGCAGGTGCAGATATTATTATTAGTACCACTTTCCGTTCGTTGAACTAACACCGTTACATACTTTACGCATTTAGTTCTCGCCATTCGAACGACATGACACTAATAACAATCGGCCAATCGGCTACCACTTGTGGCTACAAATAGGTTTGGTTTAACGGGTTCTAACCTTGTTGTTACGGGGTCAAACGATTTTGATGTATTAAATACAGCCTATGTTTAATCCATACTACTATACATACATACTAGCAGACCCAGTCAAGCTTCGCTTTGACTTATTTTTAGAGGCAAAATCTCCGAGCAAAGTGAACTTGTGACCAATGGATGTAACTAGGGTAGAGGAATTCCTTGACAATCGATTAGCACTCCCCTTTTCCGCTCGTGTTGTTCTTTCTGCTTAGCCAAATTAAAAAAAAACTCTCCGTAAAAACCATCGTCGTACTTTAAGGAATATTCTAAAAAAATAATTAGCCATATCGATTCAGCCGTTCTCGAGATTTGCGCTTATCAACACATTTAGCGATTCATTTTTATATTATAGAAGATTATAAAGAGGTTAAGTTTGTGGTGTTGTAGGGGGTAATCCTTTTTTTTTATTTGTTATAATCAGTTTAACTTAGGGATCACTTCAATAACTTTATAGTACGTTGAATTTAATAATATTCTTTTACAAAGTATAAAAGATTACAAACCAAGTCGGTACCGAGTCGTCCAAGAGTAATTCAAAGACTTCCATTATTGAATTTCATGCGTACCTACTACACGAAATTTAAATATAGAACGCTTTTTGTAGACAAAACGAATTTCGTGTTCGATGGTTTGAGACAAGCCACAATCAAGGTTTTATTCTTTCTTCGATGGCTTTTAATAAAACATGCTTCCTCAGTTTCTTTCGAGAATAAAAATATTACATCGGAAAAGTATTACGATTTATAAACCTCAATCATCCCTCCCACCTGTCGTACACAGGTTTGTGTCTAAAAACTCAAGAAAAGAATAGAAACTTTTTTGACTCCGACATGATAAATGATAATAGACTACACATAGACATTATAAATCTACGTCCTGAAAACGTATAGTCTACAAAGCGCCACAAAACAGCAAAAGATCTTTTATAGAAGTTTATCCCAAATTGCTTATAAAAAAGATAAAGAAAGAATCTAGCACAATATTTCCTCAATAGCGCGAATAAATAGATAAAGTTGGACCGAAGTCAAAAATCGTTGAAGTGGAACGTAACCTTATTATTTGTATGCATAACATTGACTATGGTGAACATTTCGTTTTAATACAACTTTGATTTGATGATTTTTTTTAAGTTATAATAAATTTTAGTTTTTATTATAGTTATTACAGTCACAACAAACATAAAAAATATTGTCTTCAGGGTAATTTAAAAGAAATCATTCAATTCAAAAGGTATTTTGAATTGAATTACCAGTTTTTATAGTACCAGATTTCTACCTCCTAAAAATAAGTTACACACAGAAAAAAATAACTATTAGCTGCTAATAATGATGAAATACGAATTAAGTTTAAATGTGAATTAAGTGAAAATGTGTTGTAGATACACATTGAGTATATTGCCAATGATAATTTATACTAGAGATATGGCACTATCGCATCAAAACTGGACGGACAAATGTGCATAATTATTGTCTTAAATTAATTAAACAACGAAATTTATTTAAACACATAATACTTAAATATTGTCTACAATGTCGAGTTGTATGTGTATACTTTTGTGTTTATAAACAGGAAATGTAAAAACTATATAGTTACATAAATATACAATGCAAGTAAACACAAAATTGTACATGTGTGCGCTCAGTGGAGTCGCAAAATTCGGATCATTTTTTGTGGCGATTTTGTTGGCACGTAACATATCTATAGTAATAAATAATCATTGTATATCACAGTGTTTTCTATCGACGCATAGATGTAAGGAAACTGTGCCATTACGTAGGAAATGTTTAGTGTCGTTCAACCTAGTGTGGTGCCGTTTCACTTTTACCATAAAAATTCTATTCCGCAGTAGATACGACTTGAACAGCGGGGAAATGAGTGAGAAAAGCACTTATGTTAGAATAACGCGGATGTTGACACCATACGCTCTTATATGTTGCTCATTCATACGCAAAAACGGCTGATAAAATTTAATGCGGGCCCTTTATTTCCAATAATGACCATACAATTCAATATAACAGGGCAATAGATTTATTCTATAATGGTTTGTTTTTTGATTATAGGCACATTATCGAAAAACAATACCGTTTAAATTCATATTCATATTATTCAGTCGGTAGTGCTGGGATTCTCGCCAGAGAGGTTCTCCCAGGAGGTTCGATCAGTTACAGATTCGATTCTCTACAAAACCTCATAATCTGTATTTGACTTGTCCTAATAAAAAGAACTGCTATTACCCTGAAGACAATATTTTTTATGTTTGTTAAGTCTGTAATAATATGATATTTCTTTTATTTATTACTATGTTTCAATCTATCGTGATGTTAATTAAATATTACAGACTATTATTTTATGATAGTATGGATATGAATATACTAAAGACACTTCGTAATTTGAATTCATTCAGTCTTCGTTATTTAGGTGAATATTATGTGGAATGATATCTATCAGAAATAAGGTATTTACTTAATGTATTCGGTCATTGGTTATAATATTTTAATTAAGTCAATAATATGATGATTCATGACAATCAAATAAATGAATATTAGATAGGTATGCCGGTTAGTCACTGATGTGGAATTTGTAAGTGATTGTGAGGTATCCTATAAGGTCATGTGTTAATGGTTACTTGAAGAAATATTGACGGAGAGAGTTAAAAAATAATGATTTGTGCAACGATCTCAATCTATTTTGAACCTCCTAGTTACTTTATTCATCGATAGGTTTAGTTTTCACACTATCACACTAAGTTAGTAAGTGTAAGTATGTTTGTTCCTCCTTAGATTGCGGCTACTGAAGCGATTTGGCTGAAATTTGGAATAGAAATAGATTTTACTCTGGATTAACACAAGGGCTACTTTTCATCCCGGAAAAATCCATGGTTTTCGTAAAAAACTAAATTTTACGCGGACTAAGAAAAAACTAAAAATAAAGCAAAGCAACAATATTTGATTTGAAATCTGTATTCAATAATACGAATATAGGTAAACGGTTTATTTTACTTGTTATTTTTTTATAAAAGAATATTTGCAATATTTTTAAATATGACCATAATCCCCATTCCCCTCCAACTATATTATTATATATTATATTATAGTCGGGAAAGACTATTAGGTCGGTATTAGGAGTGGGTAGGACAATAGACCATCGGGCGGGGATCGAATCACTCGGTGATGAGTCCGACCGCTCTTACCGTTAATCTATTGAGGCTGTTATTAGTAAGTTAAAAATATCATCATAGTATTGTCATGTTATCTTACAAAGATACATTCCATAAATGTGAATAGAGAAATAATAATAGCAGAGTGCACAAAGCCAATAGTTTGTTCCCAGTTTTTGAAACTATTTATATTGTCGACGCCGAAATTAAAAGATTTTATTGCATTCCTTCACGGCGATTAAAAAGGATCTACCTGCCGACCTTACCGGTGACTCATCGAAGCTTTAGTTTCGACATCCGTGAGTGAATAATACTGCTTTTTGGAAAAGTATTTTGACAATGCAACTGTTACTTACGCAGTTAGTAAGTAGGTAGGTACGTATAATGATATTTCATACTAAAGATGGAGCACTGGCGCATCAAAACTGAAGCGGACAAATGTGGAAAATTGAATTAATTTAATTTAGTCGCTTATTAAGCAACAGATGTTATTTAAACAAATAATACCTAAATATCATCTACAATGTCGAGTTATGTGTTCAGGAATGTAAAAACTATATATACATAAATATATAATGCAATTAAAAACAAAATTGTGCTCAATGATGTAGCTAAATTCGGATCACAATTTGCGGTGATTTTGTAGGGACATAACCTGTCTATAGTATAAAATTATCATTGGATATATTATTTATACTGATCTATTATACTTATAGCATATTTATATTTACGTGCGAGTAATTTACTACTAAGGTAGTAGGTACGTGTTTGCGGTATAACATATTAAAATTCTACGCTCACTCAAAACATAAAAACTCCTACAACATTATTCAACCTGAAGAGAGTAAAGTCTTGTTTTTGTTATCATACGTACAATATATAAAATATGTTTCAGCTCTTTAGCAGTAGGTACCTATTTCATCCGTGTTTTATGTAAATGAGCAGCGGTTGGGCTTTTATTTCGCGAATTAACAATTTCCCTTGTCGCGTCTACATTTTTGTAGCAATTTATGAACGTGGCATTCATTAGGCTGCAGTAAAAACAGTACACATCTGCTATTTACTCGCACCGATGGACGAACAGGCGTTAATAAAAGCACCGGAGAGCACAAAAAAGGCCTTTCTAAAGTCCGCGGACGCTGGCTGAATGGAACTAACGAGAGTCAGCCGAAACGTCGCCTGTTTTTTGAAGCGAAAGATCTTTATTCTTTACTTTTACGTTTAGCGGACTTTTGTGCTTAATTTCAGTTGTCGCAGCCGTCCAAAGCTAGTGCTTCGGTTTTGTTGACAATAGTATTGTTCGGTACCTTCATTGTTTACTTTGTAGCGGCGAAAATATTTCGCACTCAGTTGATATCGCCGCTTTGAATTGAAAAATGTATAGATAATTTTTTTTTGTGACTTTTTGAAACGCCTGGGAAACAAGTTTACTGTAATTTAAATTTCTTACTGTAACGGATAAAATATTGTTATGTTTATAAATTACTAGTTGAATCGGAAAACGTTGTTCTGTAAAATTTTATATGAAAGAAATGTATGATTTTGAAAATCGTGATTACTATTGGGAATGAATTTAGAATTATTTCGGAGAAGAGTGATCAAAAACACTGTGACACGGTATTATTTATGTATTAGTTAATCATTATTATCAACCCATATTCGGCTCATGCTGAGCTCGAGTCTCCTCTCTGAATGAGAGGGATTAAACCAATAGTCCACCCCGCTGGCCCAATGCGGATTGCAAGACGTCACACACGCAGAGAATTAAAAAAAATCTCTGGTATGGTTTCCTCACGATGTATTTCCTTCACCGTTTGAGACACGTGATATTTAATTTCCTAAAATGCACTCAACTGAAAAGTTGTAGGTGCATGCCCCGGACTGGATTCAAACCCCTGGAATAGGAGGTTATATCCACTAGGCTACCAAGGATCATTAGATAATATTGACTATGCGTTATCGAGTTTAACGACGCTTAAAAAAGACGGAATTAATGAATTTGAACATTTAATGTGCACCCAGACACAATGAATTTTAAAGTTCACCGGATCAGTCAGTTATAAATAAATAATGATGACGTAATTCAAATGTTGCTCACGTTTTTTACACGTCAGGGTTTTTCTTATATCATATATGCTGACCACATTGTTCAATAATGAAGATGTGGTTAATATTTTTTATACAATATCACTGACGTAGATCCTATTGTGTATGGCATAAGGACTACATTTGCTTAGCAGATTTTAAAATTCGAACTGACTAGAGCATAACCATTAACGACTTCATTTAGTAAATTATTTTTATATTGAAACAAAATTAAAGTACCCCCCTTTAATGAGGGGACACACCACACAATTATAAAGAAAACTTTAAAAAAATCAAATGATTGAAATATTTAACCACAAACTCATGAGTTATTTTTGGTGCTACAACTATAATACGGAGTTGGTGCCTACGTCTCCCCAAAAGCAACTGCTCCACCCCAAAAAAAAAATAAGTATGTCTCACTTTTAACATCCTTTCAAACCACATTACTGCAACAGTTCATTACACTTATAATCTCCTTATTTTTTTTTATTTAATTAAATATAACCTACCTAAAACAGTGGCAGTAACAATTAAGATGCTTAAGTGGAAATAGAGAGGACATGCGGGATAAAAGAGATAAATGGACTAGGGATGTGACAGAGCGGTATCCTAGCACAGGAAAAGGAAAAGAGGTCGCCCTTGCCAAAGATGGGAGGATGACCTCAGACAGTAGGAGGCACACGTAGAGGGAAAGCAAGAGACAGAGTACCTACTGGATGTGTCTGGAGGAGGCCTATGCCTAAGAGCAAGATGAAGAAAGTAAAATCAGTGTCAAAGACAAATTATAATAAAAAAATCAGCATATGAAGGCTTTTATTATTATTATTAACCTACCTATAACTGTGTGCTATATTACACACTGGTTATGCTAGATTTAATTTAATGTATAAAATCACCTAAGTAAAGAAAAAAATACTGTTTAATAATCTTCATAGAGCAGAACATACTTTATTTCTTGTAAAAAAGAAGTTGGTAACCATAGAGCGATGGAACGACGCATGACGTCATCTTTTTTCGAATTGAAATTTTTTTATTTTTTGTCACGTCAAAAATTCATGAAGGTCTAGCTATAACAGCCCTGAGCCCTGCCCTGCGATTACACACTATACAAATAAATTTATACACAGTTCTGCAAAACAAGCAGCGCTAAACAAGTAACTAGTTTTAAAGGAAAATATCTCTATCTAGTATAACTTCAGCCTTGAACTTTAGTCTTTACAGAGACGCTGCATATTTTGAATGAGTCAGATAGCAAAATAATGACTGTGAATTTTGTTTATACTGCACTAAGCTTTATTTCTTTTAGAAATCATCCTCAATCAGTGAACTGTAAGATTAGTGACATTTTCTCATTTTGGAGAAAGATAACATGATATTTACTCGTGAATAAAAGGAAAATTGGATTTCTGATGGAAACATGTAGCTACTATTTATTATTACTATCAGTGTTATTGTATCATTAAGATAATAGTTCTCATTAACGGTTGTATTAAGGTTCATTTGGTATACTGTAGATACATTGTATATGAAATCTGTCTGAAGAGGTCACTTATAAATGTCATGCCGTCCGTCCCACGCTAAAGGTCAGGTAACTAATAACCTTCACGCTATCATCGCATTTATGTTATAACAATAAAGTCTATACTAGCGTGTATAATTTTGACTTTCTGACCTTTTTATTCAATAAGTAGCGGGGATCTCTACGTAGGATGGCTCTCGAGGCTTCAATTGTTTTTAAAGTTCGTAAGTTGATTTTTATTCATATTGTAACTCTCACTGCAGACAAGGAATTTTGAATTAAAATGTTTTATTATATCAAAAACCTAATCTTTACCTACCAAGAAAAGAACATCTAAAACAATTTTTTTTTTTTTATGGTGGGGAAACGCCAATTTCCTTATAATACTTATATTTTAATGTAGTTTTCCCAAATATACTATCTATTATTGCTTGAAATAACTACATACCTTCATTTCGAAATCGAATTAATTATATGTTAAATTTAGTTTTTCACAAATCCCTCGGAAACCATGAATTTTTGTTGAATGTGTGAATGAATGTGTTAATCTATGCTATAATATTTCTCAATATCAAATTTCAGCTAATTCGGTTCAGTAGTCGAGGCGTGAAAGAGTAACAAGAATTCATATCATCAAAATCATCAGTTTTCGCAAATCCCAGGAAATCAAGGATTTTTTCGGGATAAAAAGTAGCATATGTGTTAATCCAGAGTAAAATCCATATCCATTCCAAATTTCAGCCAAATTCTGTAGTAGCGGCGTTAAAGAGTAACAAACATCCAAACATCCACACGACGATCCATACAAACTTCCGCGTTTTTAATATTAGTAGTAGGACAAGCTGAATTGATGCCAATGGAGTGCCGGTTGGCTCTAGTTTTTCATAAAAAAGGTATATTATAAAATTTTTAGAGCTAGCCTAAGCAAACTCTTGACCTTGCGATTCTTCCGCTGACATAAGCACGATCGAGTAGATACTTAGTATCAAACTCGTAAAATATTATTATGTTTAGCGACGCCTTTTCTCACGTACTACTTGTAATATATTACATTCTTTTTGTCTGAGTCTATTATTAAAAAAAAATGTCTATCTATTGTAATATACTATTTAGTTTGGAAAACAGATTCTATTGAGAAAATTCGGCAAGAAACTCTGCAGTTAAATATTTTAAGAATACCTTACCTATTTTTCGAAATTGACCTTTTTTTTTAATCTTTATTCAGAAGCTTTAACACAGAGTGATAATGTCGCTCCGTAATGCTATTATCAATTTTAGACTATAACTAACTAAATACATATAGCCAAAATTTATTAGTTTTAATAACATTACTTGTAAGATAATCACCGATCTCCTAAAGATAATGCATGGTTTGTGTTTAAACGAGTAAAACTGGCAAAAAAGTCAAAACATAAATCCTATTTACAAAGAACAAATGTATCTACAATTTACTAAGTACGAGTAAGTAATTAAGGTTGGTTAAACTTTACCAATTTTGTAATATTACTTGTCAATATTACAACATATTTAATTCTTTACGAAGTTCCTAAACACATTTTCTCACGAAACTCGAATGTTATGCAACCTCGTAGATATCTAATGCCCTGAATTTGGCAGTTCAGGAAGCAATAAACAAGTGAGGAATTACGCAAAAATAGCTTCGCTTTCGAGTACATCTGGGAGCGACTGGTATCGTCGGATATTTAGCACGATTGCTTTGCGAAACTGAGATTTATTATTCTAACCGCATTCTAACAATGGCTTTTGGACGATAGTAGAATAATAAACATCATCTTCGGACTTCTATCTGTCGATCTAGCTAAAGCTTTTTAGACAATATAAATGTCTCTGTGACTTAAAATTGAAGAAGTTTACCTATGCTCAATATCAAAAATAATGGGTTCGGTAAATATATTGCCATTAGATAACAAATAAAATAAGCCTTCACTTATAGAATACTAGCTGACGCCGGCTGACGGTTTCACCCGCGTGGTTCCCGTTCCCGTAGGAATACGGAGATATTAGCCTTCCTCAATTAATGGGCTATCTAACACTAAAATAATTTTTCAAATCGGACCAGTAGTTCCTGAGATTAACGCAAACAAACAAACTCTTCAGCTTTATAATATTAGTATAGATACTCGTACTAGCAGACGCCTAGAGGTTTTACTATATTTGTTTTTATATAGCATGTGACATTCATAAATAATGTGGTTTTCTATTGGTAAAATAATTTTCAAAATCAGTTTAATAGATCCAGAGTTTACCCCCTACTAATAAACTCACAAAGTTTACCTCTCTATTATCTTAGTGAAGATGTTCTCGTAGTATAAAGTAAATGTAGAGAATCTTCACAAATATTTTTTTCCAGAGCTTATTATTTCGATCTGAGATATATTTATTATTGGAACAAATAGAAACAGATGTTGATTTTACTAAAGAGAATGAGCATTGTGGGCGAGTCACGTAAGAAGAATGAACGGCACGTTTTCAGTTGATGTGGCTACCCATCTATTACATACGTGAGAATATTTGTTTGAACTGCCTTCATCGCTATTTGCTGGTTAAAGAAATTTCTACAATGCCAGTTATCAAATCAACATTATCTTAAATAAGTTCACTTTATAATAATCAATACGAGCCTAAGTATTAATTTTATTTTGGACTAGCGGACCCGGTCAAGCTTCGCTTTGACTTATGTGCACTTTTTCCCTATCCCTACTCTACCCCTACCCTACCCCTCCCTACCCCACCCCTACCCCTTGACTCTTAAACGTTTGTATGGGAAATAGAAAACGGTTGTTTTTATGGTTTTCCCG
This sequence comes from Bicyclus anynana, assembly GCF_947172395.1. Lineage (NCBI taxonomy): Eukaryota > Metazoa > Arthropoda > Insecta > Lepidoptera > Nymphalidae > Bicyclus > Bicyclus anynana. Next base: position 9,608,049 of record NC_069094.1, on the reverse strand, counting down.
GCAATTATTCTGATTTTTCTCACCTTTTAAACCTTCTCTACACCTCCACGAACATTTCAAGACCAAGATAAGATAAATCCGCTCAGCCGTTCTCGAGTTTTAGCGAGACTAACGAACAGCAATTCATTTTTATATATATAGATAACAAACAACACAAAGTCTATCATCGTCATGAGGTGCCCTCTTCAAACTGAAGTTTGGCGGTCAGACGGAGAAAACTCTTCCGATCACTTGAAATATCTTTCAGCTGGCTGTTATAACCTTTGGACCACCACCCATCCACCTATTTACGTTGCTGTCGCCCTGGTGCCTTTTTTTCGACTATCTTGCCTTCTAGGATCAACTTAGGAAACTCGTCCTCTTTGCAAATGTCCGAAAAATGCAACCATCCGCTTCATTACAGTTATCATCAGCTCCTGCTTGCAATTTGCTCTCTCCAGCACCTGAGCATTCTTCTGAGTGTTTCTGTATCTATACTAATATTATAAAGCGAAAGAAGAGTTTGTTTGTTTGATTGAACGCGCTAATCTCAGGAACTACTGGTCCGATTTGAAAAATTCTTTCAGTGTAAACTATACCTCACTCGTATAGACAATTATCGTCGGCTTGGTTTTATTGAAATCTCGAAGAATGATTGTTTCAAAGGATTATTTTCTAAAGCATAGTGAAATCTCTAAGCAACCCAAATCGTAAATAAATATTTAATTGCACTTTCATTGCGTAACAAAAAGCGGTATGGTATGCGTGGATTATGTCATTTACCTACATTTTCCTAAATGTAAACCGGTAACCGAGTGTTACGTAGGTAGGTAGGTACAAGTCTTTGCAATTGGTTTTGATTTATTTGCTCGCCTCTTGACCCAAATATAGAACGTGATCGTTCGTCTAACGTTAAAAAAGCAAGTGTATTGTGACAGTACCAACAATAGTTTTTATAGGTAGCCTCGCGGCAGACTAAAAATAGATTATTTATATAGCGCTATTGGCAATATAACCATCGTAGCGTATATAAACGTAAGTTACTCTAAGCCTGATATTTTACGACTTTTGTGGCACATTGGTGTGAACAATAAATATCGGATTTCACTCACGTTTGGGTAAGGAGTTTACATAGGCGCAAGCAATATTTGAAATTGATCTAACACTCATTTCTTTGGGCAGGGTTAAAATGGGATCTAAGAAACATTGGGCTATGTGCTATAATTACAAAAGTTAGATAACCTGTTTCTATATTATTAGTTAATCGAGCCAAACTGCTAATTGAGTTTCATTAATGTCTTTACGCTAATAGGTAGATACTATTTAATATTATTAGGTCAGACGACTTAGTCTGTGATAATTAGATACAACTAGCTGACGTCCGCGACTTCGTCCGCGTGGAATTCAGTTATCCACAAATTCCGCGGGAACCATGGATTTTTCCAGGATGAAAAGTATGTGTTAATCCAAAGTAAAATCCATTTCCATTTCCAAATTTCAGCAAAATCGCTTCAGTAGCCGCAGCGTAAAGGAGGAACAAACATACACACTTACACGCAAACTGTCAATTATAGTATTAAAATGATTGTTGAATTTTTGCTTCAATATAGATATTGCTAGGTCAGATGACTTACGATAATTAGTGTGATTGTTGTATTTTTTCCTTCAATATAGATATTGCTAGGTCAGATGACCTACGATAAAATCATACAAGACAATCATTGCACTTTTTATTCGTATTTTCTGTTACGTAAGTTCTTTTCCCACAACAAATACTAACAGAAATAACATACATTATGGTAATTTTTTAAAAATCCTACACGTAAAATTCGTTTTATTGTTTTTAACAGACTTCAAAAAGGAGGAGGTTCTCAAGTTGATCGGTATGTTTGTTTTTGTACCAACAAAATGTACGAAGTACGAGCATGTCATCAGGATTGCCGTAAATAATCGGACGCATCTAAATAGGTAGTCTTGTCTTCCATCAATCCACACAGGAGATAATATTTTAGAGCACACGTAACTATATGCGCAAAAACAGGCGCACTGTAATACTTCACATTCAACGTAGATTGAAATATTATTTTACCATAAAATTCAATTTAACATTAACAAGGAAATATGATGGTAACTGACACTGTAAAAGTGAAATCTTGAATTAAAATATAAAGAGTCAAAGATTATAATGACAACAATAGAAGTTAATAATGTGGTTTCGAAGTGGCGGTGTGGGTTAGGTTTAGAATAACTTCGTGCAATAACGCCTTGAGCACTTGTGGGTGATTAGACAGCGCTGATTATTGTTATGTATACTGTACACAATGAAAACCAGCTTGTCGTGTAAGCACTTGCATTGTGTAAGCCTTTATGCTTACTCTGGAGGCGTTCAATGACGTTGATATTATGTTTGAATAAGGACAAGCGTGCAAAGGTGTATTAATTTTCTATCACGTGTTTGGGTAAGCTTCACTAAAGAAAACGTCAGTCACCAGTGATGGTTCGAAGATTTACTGCAATTTTCAATACCATTGATTTTAATTTTGGATCTAACAATTAATTGCTAACAATTCAAATTAAATTGTAATGTGTTAGGTTCATTCCGAATTTTACAATTACAAGTTTATCGATTACTAGCTGACACTGCGCTGTTTCACCCGCGGGTTTCCAGTTCCCATGGGAATACGGGGATAATATATAGTCTTCCTCGATAAATGGGCTATCGAACACTGAAAGAATTTTTCAAATTAGACCAGTAGTTCCTGAGAATAGCGCGTTCAATCAAACAAACAAACTCTTCAGCTTTATAATATTAGTATAGATTTAATAAAACTGAGGTCCTGCCTCCTTTGATAGACATTATATAAATTAGTTTGATTTTAGGTTAAAGATATTTGTTATTTTGTTGTCTGTTTAAAAAAAATCGATAATTTAAGTAGTGTTTTATATTTAACTATAAATAAAGTAATAAGAAAAAAAACTGTGATGTCTTTAATATGTATAATCAAATGGTTTTATCCGTAAGTGCAGCTTATAGTACTTTTATTAATATTCGGTTTTACTGTAGTAGGTATGTGCAAAGTGTATGTTACATTTTATTTCTAATTATGTACTATATCAAAGTACAAATTTACGTCAATAATTTAATATTAATAGGTTAAATTTAAATGAGCTTTATTCCTCGATCTGTAATTTAGTACAGGCGGTTCATTTAGCAATATGGCGGCAGCATTCCTAGCGAAGGTCGACAGCATTGTAACTAATGATTTAATAAATCACAATTGAATTACCCGGGGATTAAATATTAGACAGCCTTACCAGTACCCATGTAATGTTTAAAGTCAAAATGTCTTATTCTATTCTCTCTTGATTAGAAAATACTTGATCAAACATATTCTGTTAATCCAAGTCTACATTATTGTGATTTTAGTAGTAGAGCTTTGTGTTGAAGCTTACACGGAGAAGTACAACCATCATGCTTTTTTTTGCGGCCAACCAATATTGCTGTGTGTCAATCTTATGGTTGAAGCTGTATTACTGTGTGCCGATCTTAAGGTTGAAGCAGTATTACTGTGTGCCGATCTTAAGTTTGAAGCAGTATCATTACTTTGTGCCGATCTTAAGGTTGAAGCTGTTAAACTGAGTGCCGATCTTAAGGTTGAAGCAGTATTACTTTGTGCCGACCTTAAGGTTGAAGCAGTGTTATACCTTTGTGCCGATCTTAAGGTTGAAGCAGTATTATTACTTTGTGCCAATCTTATGGTTGAAGCTGTATTACTGTGTGCCGATCTTAAGTTTGAAGCAGTATCATTACTTTGTGCCGATCTTAAGGTTGAAGCAGTATTACTTTGTGCCGATCTTAAGGTTGAAGCACTATTGCTGTGTGTCGATCTTGAAGTTGAAGCAGTTTTGCGCTGTGCCGATCTTAAAGTTGAAATTACAAGTACATGAGACTTTGAAGAAAAGTCTCATGTTGACGAAGACATGCCAGTAATTCAACAACACAGTAACATTGAAGTACAAATTCCTTGCACGAAGTGTCTCAGTCTCTGCTATACTTATTAAGCTTAAAGCTTATTTGTTTCATTCAACTGTTGTCTACTACGACTGTGTAGGAATTAAAAATATTAAAATCTTCACTAATACGTGTAATTGCGGATATTAGATTGAAGTTTCTAATATAAGAAATAGGCAATTTGGGTTTCAGAAATTTTGTTGCCTTAGAAGTTATAGCCGATAGCATCTGACGTTAGGACACTGTTCTGAACAAGGAATATTTGTATATCCATATTATGTTCTTCTAACTGGCACGTCTATAAATCCATTAGTGATGGAGTTTTCCATAACTATGTGTATGTAGTCTAATCATATTGATTAGATATTCAGTTACTTATGAAGTTATGAGGCATAATATATCTGCAGTTGTCAACAAACCTGCATTATTGGTCACATTCCTACGAGGTGAACGACAGCGAGCCTTGCGTAGAGGCAAGGTCATAAAGTGAAGGGAACAGAGGGAGGCTGTATTACTTATACAGATAAAAACCCAACCGATGCTTCCTATTCTGTATTTGGATCCGAACAAAACTAGTTCACTGGATCAACTCTATTTTAAAGCTTTATTTTTATATTTGTAGACTGGAGGAGTGTGGGAGTGTGAGACGATCAGTCGCCTTACGAACTAAAAATAAATCTTTGCAGGGTGTGTATTGAACTCAGTAGATTGTCTAGCACTTAGTTATTATTTAATTGCAAATTTAAGTTATATTAACTTCTACTTACTTAGGAATTAAGTATTAAGAAACTTTGAAAGGGTTGAATAAAATTCTCACTTCAAGTTTCATAATATTCGCAATGAAAATTAGTGATGACGAGATCTAATAAAGTTAGTAATTTTTGATGAAAATATGAAATAAATTACTTGATTGTGCATTAATGAATCTATACTAATATAATAAATCTGAAGAGCTTGTTTGTTTGAACGCGCTAATCTCAGGAACTACTCGTCCGATTTGAAAAATTATTTCAGTGTTAGATAGCCCATTTATCGAGGAAGGCTATAGGCTATATATAGGTGAAAACACGCGGCATCAACTAGTTTTAAATAAAAAAAATACCCACACAAAAAAAAAACATTTCTTGTTTTTTTATCTTTGTAACACAAGTTGACCTGATAGTTTATACAAAGCGACATAATAATCAAACTTTTAATTTATTTACACTATACCTTCTACTACTAACTACAGGTAAGAGAAACGGAGATAAATATAAGTACAATTGTTTTAATGTATGTGTGTTAAATCGATAAAAAAGTTAGCTAAAAAGTAGGTATGCAACAAATATTTTTACAATTCCTTTAAAACTGTAAACTGTAATCACGAATGGTGTTTTTTATTCAGTTTCCGAAACCGTTTTTAATAAATCAGACGTGTAAACTTTCGATGCAAAACTCTGACGCTCAACGGTTGTCCAAATATTTTCGGAAGATTTGTAAGGTTTTACTGATTGTCGGCTTTGGCGGATAAAAAAATAATAGGAAATACACGGAAACATTTTATACAATGTTAACAAGCTGTCAAAAGATCTTTAGTAAATATATTTTGTTGTCCAGTGTAAATGAAAAAAGCATTTTTACTATTACGGAAAAACTGTAAACTGTAACTTCATTATACCAAAGACAACATATGTTGTCTTTATATTACAACATATGTATACTACAAAGAAAGTCTGTGATAAAAATTGTAAAAATTTTAAAGGGCTATATTGCGATATAATATTTCTAAAATTAAAGTTAAAATAATTCCAGACGTATCCTAATTAGGTATTATCGTTTGTATTTGTAACTATACAATCCTACATGGTATAAAATACGTATCTAATGCTCAGAAACGTGGGTATACTTGATCGTCATTAGCTAGCATTATACATATTAAACCTGGTGAGTCTATTTTTATAACATTAGCCACATTACCTGCTAAGTGTACTATACAAAACCGTTGACCAATATGTTAAATCCAAGCACATTTTATCACGAACATGCCATCCTTTGAATTTACAAATCCACTTTTAAAATTTTAAATAGGTGCCTACTCAAGAAACCAGTTAGACGAGTGAATTTATTCCGTGCCAGATAGTTTAGATGCCGCTGCAAACTTGCGCAGTTTACCGATGACAGGCGAAAATAAACCTTATTACGTTGTGTTAGAATACCCGCCGGATTAGAAATTGTCCCAGATGTCGGTTGCGTTGAAAATCCTAGATTATTCATTAGTTCGCTTATTTATGCCGCAGCTTGTTAGGGCAGAGTCAGGATGCTTAGCAGTTTTGCTAATTAATCGAAAACTTAAAAAAACATTTTTTAGAAAATTAATTAAAAATTAAAAAAAAATGTTGAGAAAAATAAAACAATATATATTTTCCTAAAAGAAAAGTTTCGATCCTGCCAGGATTCGAACCTGGAATCTTCTGATCCGTAGTCAGACGCGTTATCCGTTGCGCCACAGGACCGTTATGGCAATCGTCGAAAAAGTAGAAGCTTATAAATGCAAGAGTCGTCCTCGTATATATGTATATATAAAAGCTACTACTCGTATGAGTATACTACATCGTTTTTATTCAACTATTAAAAAAAAATTGTATTTTACTGCTATTATTCTATACCACAAACTATACCTTTATAATCTTAATATATATTTTCACTAAGAACGGATTTTGCGACAGGGCAGGATTAAAGAGGTCTAAGGGCAGACGAAGTCGCGGACGTCCGCTAGTACTAGTATAGAAGAAAGAAAACTATACCTACGTCTATTACTCGTATCTGTGTAATTGTATCCACGTGTGACTACTTTTATTTTAAAGTTTTTTAGCCTATTGAGGTTTTCGTTTTGAATGAGTCAGACGTTTCGCTTTCATTCACATTATATCGGCACGACCATTACCAGAACCTTGTGAAAAATAATTGAACGACCTTGTTGCCTACTTCGTGTATGTGGGATTGAAATTATTTATCACTATTTCAGCAATCGCATGGCTAGTATGGGAGTCCATGATGCTAAATTTGGATTTAAGCGAGCCTCATTGCATTTGGTTGATAAGAATATTTTTTTTCTATTTAAATAAATAAATTTATTCTACATATCATCTAATCATTATATTATGATAGAAATAATAAATTATAACATAACGCCAATCTTTTAGAGGAAGCGGGGAAAACTACAGATTTTCAAGACAAAATTTTCATTACTTGCGGAATTTAACATCTTTTTTTTTTCTTGGATAATTTCCTTGAATTTAAAAAAAATAACCGTGCTCGTGGAAAAGAAACACAAAAGTTCATCCACTTTCGGTTGGGCTCATATTGTCAGATTTTGACAATGCACACTGTTTAGCTATTTGCTAACCCGCACCTTAATCTGAAGTGCTGGTTGAATATTTTTGAAGTAAATAAAGTAAACGTACTCATCAATATTTAGGGCTTTCCTACATTAGGCTTACTCTATGCGCCACGACATATTTCATGAACACAAATAGATATGTTGACCAATAACAGCGGATCGAAAATATCACTCTCTGTATCGTCATCATCACAAAAAAGAGAGACCAATATTCTTAAGTTCGCTGCTGTTGGTTGACAATATGGTTTTATCATCACGAGATATATCGTTGACGTGCGAGTATATCCAACAATCCCCTCTTCGGCTCTCATACTATAATACTGAGTCTAGTACAACGCACGCAAAGCCATGAAGACGCATCGCGCGCGGGCGCGTGACCCCCTTAGCAGTTAGCACTAACGGACTCGCAACCGTTTGTGAGATCTTCGACAGATGTTTCATTTTACGGTATTCACACTGTTATATAAGTTAAATAAACAAAATTAGTGTACATTCGAATAATGTATCTTTAACAATGGTTACGAAATTGATGTCATCGTTTTAAAACCTTTACTCAATGAACGAAGAGTACGAATTGTATTTGATGACTCATGATGTTAAGCTACTATTTCACTGGAGTGTAGACATGATATTAAGCGTTAATGTAGGAAATTATAACACATTAGCGGACTCCGGCGACATGAACTTCAGTTTTTCACAAATCGGCATAAAAAGTAGCCTATATGTTGCTCCATAACCTCCTCTATCTTCCAGAGGAAGTCTCGTTAAAATCAGTTCAGCTGTCTTAAACACAAAAAAAGCCCGGAAAAACAGAAAGACAAACGGACATTTTAAAAAACGCTTTCGTGTACATAACTACGAGTAGCACTTGAGAAAACACAATTTAATTGATATGATTGACATTAACATAACTAAGTTTAGACAAACACAAATAAAGTTGACATCATACGTTGATCTGAAAACTTAAGACTAGTTTATGCCGCATTGCAAAAACGTCCTGCAAATCTCCCACTTCTGTATAAAAGAGAGCAGGATCAAAATTTTGCTCAGAATAAAAAATATAAAGTGAAGAAAATATTCGCATAAAAATTAAAATGGTCAATTAAAAATAGTGACAAAAGGGAATTCGCTTAGAATGGTAGAAGCATTCACAAACAACATTTTGCGGGGACTTAGGTTACCGGGCCAACGTATCTAATTATTCGGCCCGAGAGAAATTAACTTTGTCGGTTTCCAAATAGTTGACGTAGTTCAGTCGAAACGGTAATAATTGCTCTCCGAGAATTGTAGCGACGGTCGTGTATGCTGCGGCGTGTTGGGCTCAGAGGGCAACGCTCTACGTCGTTCGGACGACCCTTATCAGGGCCCAAAGGCCGGCCTTGGTTCTTCTGACCAAGGCTTACCGCTCGAACAGCGCCGCTGCGCTCGCCGTTCTGGCGGGCGTGTTGCCGGCAGATCTCGAGGTGATCCGTGCTGCCAGGCTGGATGCGGCGCGTAGTACCGCGGCCAAAGGGGAGTGGAGCAGGCGTAAGCTAGAAATCGGGTCGGCCATGACCCGCGAGTGGCAGGAGCGATGGGCGAATGAGACGAAGGGAAGTGAACTACGTCGATTTTTCCCGGACGTGGCTGGCCGACTCAGGGCGACCTGGGTCGCGCCGGACTATGAGACCTCGCAGGTCCTGACGGGTCACGGCTGCTTCCGGAAGCGCCTGCGTGACATGTGCCTCAGCGAGACTGGCGACTGTGTGTGTGGGCTGGCGGAGGAAGACCTCCACCATGTCCTGTGGGAATGCGGCGAGTACGAGGACCTCCGGAGTGCAATGTTGAAAGGGATCGTCAGAGAAGAGGCGGGACCGGTGTACTACCAGGATCTCGTTAGCTCGGCGGTCAACTTCGGCAAGCTACGGGAGTTCGCGCATCGGTGGCACGCGAGGCGGAGCGCTCTGGACCGTTGACCACCGGTCGAAGGTGATGCATGGACCGCGGCGGGCAAGCGGATCTCAACGTCGTGTGTCGTCCAGCCCCAGAAGGGGGAGAGTGAGTATCAAGGGACAAGGAGCGAAAAGAGAAAACAACTTGTAGAGAGTCAAGAAGGCGTCCCGGGAACACGCAAAGAGCAAGTACCGGGTTCGCCCTCCCTCGATTCGGCCCAAATTACCGAGAGGTTGAAAGGGCCATGGGAGGTGGTGGGTTGCTCTCCGAGAATTCGTCCTTCGTAAGCACCTGTGATCATCCGGTACCCTTTAAATGTTCTGTGCCCTTTTGTGTTTCACATTTCATTTTGAGGATAAAAGAGACAGATAGATTCACAGACTATGATTATAATTTATATTTGTCATATAAAATCGAATGCGTAAAGTTGTATCTGTTTGTAATTTTAAATAGAAAATTTATCACTAAATAATGTATTTATTATGAAATCACATAAAAATCGTCTATTCTCTTGACGACTTTTGACGTAAATTTCACTGGCAGACTAATGTTATATTAGAATAAATTCTTCGTAAATACCCGGGTGAAAATGCGGGGCTCGGCAAGTTAGGATATACTGAACGGATTTTGACGATTCTTTCACCACTAGTTAGCCACATTATTCCTGAGTATTTTATCCTCATATTCCCACGGGGACGAGAACTACGGGAGTGAAACTACGGGGCGTCGGTTAGTTTTTAATAGAATTGTAATTTTCAATAACTTACGTTAACAACGTTGTTTTTAGAAGACAGGTACTCATAAACAAGTAGAAATTCCAATTAGCAATATATTTTTGGAGATAATAGGGATACCGCATAATTACGAGCTCTCCCTTGGGTAAATTCGAGGCGACGCTTTTTTAATGGTAAGCGGGATTTACCTTCATCACGGGGGATTAATTTATGAAATTATTTGAAAATATTTATAATGCCCCTTTTACGTGCGGGCAAAGGTTTCGGGTGAAACTGGCAAGGTACTCGTATTTCGTTTCCACTCCACCGATTTTACTTTAAATAATACGAATTCGTTCGTCTTATTTTTGTTTCATTTGTAAATCTGTAATAGGTATATTTTTTTTTAATTATAATTAAAGAAAATCCTTTCGTAATTGGATACCTATTGTAGAGACAACATCTTTTGAGGATGCTTCAGTGTTTGAGTAAAAGTTACGTAGAGGACTTTTTATATAAGGTAGGTACGTTCGTTTAGGTACTAAAAGTTCGTTGCCTTTTTTGCAAAGAAAGAATAATATTATTAGTATTTACTATTATTATTACATTTTTTATTGTTAAAGAATACAGAAAATTAAGCTAACTTATTCCATTAGCTATACAAATCATGCCCACGTAGAATTGTAGCCAGAATACTGACTGCACTTCCGCGTATTACAATATAATTCCGCGTATTATATACACTTGAATAGCCAAGCTGATCCTTTGCCTAAAAAATGAGTCAGCTTTTCACTTGCCACCATTTGGAGCAAATAGCCGCAGTGAAAATTTTCGAACTCCATGGCTCAAAGGTCTCCCTCAAACGGCAAATGAAACAAAATATAAACTACTCTCGGTTACAGATATTAATTAGGGTTCCGAACGTATGTAGTACAAAAACGGAACCCTTATAATATCACTCGCGCACATTTTAATGTCCGTCTGTTTTTAAGTATTGATATTCGTCCGACTATTACATGACATTGTATTTGTTGTTTTGTAATGGAAAAATTCTTTAAGGGTCTAAATTTCGTCTATAAAATTGCACGGTACTTGATTATTAATAATAAGTACTATAAATATGTTTAGCGTTGCTGCTGCGTCAACAATATGCGAATTCCGTGATAGCCCAGTTTATATGACCTCTGCCTCCGATTCCGGAGGGTGTGTGGGTTCGAATCCGGTCCGGGGCATGCACCTCCAACTTTTCAGTTGTGTGCATTTTAAGAAATTAAATATCACGTGTCACAATCGGTGAAGGAAAACATCGTAAGGAAACCTGCGTACCAGAGAATTATCTTAATTCTCTGCGTGTGTGAAGTCTGCCAATCCGCATTGGGCTAGCGTGGTGGACTATTGGCCTAACCCCTCTCATTCTGAGAGGAAACTCGAGCTCAGCAGTGAGCCGAATATGGGTTGATGATGATGACGAATAGGATTCGAAGATCAGAGGGAGCATAATTTCTTAAAGTCTCTGCTTTTTCAATTACGTAGAAACTGCTAGAATATCTTTGAATACGATTTATATACGGTTTTTGAGGGTAGGTATTGCAGATAATTAAAAAGCCCACGTCTACTTTAAGTAGGTATGTTTTAAAGCCCGCATAATATGTGTATTCGTACCGCAATCCGGGAAAAGTTAATTAATTCGTAATGTATTTTGCAGGTGTTTCGCCGTATACGATTGCTTGTATCTTTTATATTTATTAATCCTTACTGTAATTATAATCTTACTGTATATTATATATTTATTGTTTACTTTATTATTATTTAACAATACTGCAACGCTACATGACCGCAATGTATGACTTGTTATAAAAATACGTGATATAATGAAGGACAAGTAAAAATATTTCTTCTAGATTATTCTGTTCTTGAAGTTCGTGTTATTTTGACATTTAATGAAAACTATTATATACAAGCCCAACCTTTAACAATTGATCATGTGGAAAAGAAAAGCAATTGTTCATCTGAATAATATTATTGAAATTCAAAGTAACATTTAAAATTATGTGAATTCCCGGCCACTCACGAATTATGAAGCTAGGATAAGGACTTTCATTTTAGTATTTCTTTAGTATTAAAGCTAAAACTATTTATATATTAGTATTTCTGTATGTATGACATTACGGATATCCTATCCGTCATGTGTGTATGTCATCCGTCTGTCATACACACAGAAATACACATTAAACTAAGGCGCTATTATTTGGCTGGTTGGAGGCTTCGCCCGTGGCTAATTACCACCCTACCGACAAAGAAGTAACGCCAAGCGATTTAGCGTTCCGGTATAATGACGTGAAGAAACCGAAAGGAGTGAGGATTTTCATCCTCTTCCTAACAAGTTAGCCCGCTTCCATCTTACACTTCATCATCATTTACCATCAGGTGAAATTGTAGTCAAGGGCTAACTTGTAAAGAATATATAAAAAAAAAATATTTTCGGTGGTAAAAACAGCAAAATATTGACTTGTCGCAAAAAGTTTTCTTTTGTTCTAGAACGATCTAAAATTCAGAGAACTACCATTTTACTACAATACGTCGTTTAGCAAAAGATTTAAGCTTAACATTTGTGGTTAAAACAAGAGACTTTCTAATCGACGAGAAATTCATACCTGTCTTAGTGATGAAAGATGAATAGGTATTACGAGTTGATTCATAAAATATAACTTGGTATTCTCAAAGACAATGAGATGCTTAAATACTTATCAGGTTGCTATTATTATCAAGTCTTTACAAGTAGGTATGTGGGTACCTTTTACCTGTTTTTACTCCACGGTTTTCTAAAGATGTCTGCCAAATAATGGTATAGAGTTTAGACATTCAATTTCAAACATATTATAATTACATATTAAGGTAGGTAAAATATAGATGTTAAATTATTTAGTTATATGATAGTTTTTTTTTTTTTTTTTAATTCTTTACAAGTCAGCCCTTGATTACAATCTCACCCGATGGTAAGTGATGATGCAATCTAAGATGGAAGCGGACTAACATGTTAGAAGGAGGATGACAATCCACACCCCTTACGGTTTCTACACGACATCGTACCGTACTAAATCTTGCTAAATCGCTTGGCGGTACGTCTTTGTCAATCGGCCCAAGGAGAAAACCTCATTCGGCGTAGCCGGGGATCGAACCCAGGACCTCCGTCTTTTAAATCCACCACGCGTACCTCTGCGCCACAGAGGCCGTCAGTTAACTTATCAGTATTGCTTGTAGCTTCTAATTTTGCCCAACGTTTCAATGAAAATCAATTTGCGCTTTGTTGATCCACATACAAATAAATTGCGCCAAGTTCATTAATTGAGTTTTGTGTACAGTGTGGAGATATGTGGGCGCAAACTTACGCTAGACAATAATGCGGTCACGATGGAGCAATATAACGTCATTAGAGGGGCATTTGATCCACACGACTGGTCGCGTTGTGAAGGCGTTTATGAGCCGTGAGCTTATCTGAGTGTTAAGATTATTATTAGATGCTCAATAAAGTATGGGGAACGGAGATTAAAGAGAGATGGAGAACTTAATATAGCACGTTTTTCGCATAGCTGACGGAGTTTGAATTCTTATTTGGAATATTACTCTACCAAGACAACTAGACACCTGAGTAAATATTACGTTGCACGGTTTTCTGATAGGTTAGTAAAAATTAAAAATAAAGGTAAAAGTTAATAATTAAGTGGTAATTAATACGTTTTATTAATTTATTAAGATGACGTCATCAATCATCATGAGACTATGGGCTCAATAAAGATACAGACTAATAAAACTGGAAGACTTTCGCATAGCGGAGATCATACTATATGTTTTAATGATCAACTTCAAGATAAGCCAGAAGAAAGAAGAACCTTCTTTATGACATAGATCTGTTATTAAGATAAGATTACGAAGATAACATTTTTTTTATTCTTTACAAGTTAGCCCTTGACTACAGTACAATCTCACCTGGCGGTAAGTGATGATGCAGTCTAAAATAGAAGCGAGCTAACTTGTTAGGAGGAGGATGAAAATCCACACACCTTTCGGTTTCTACACGACATCGTACCGGAACGCTAAATCGCTTGGCGGTATGTCTTTGCCGGTAGAGTGGTAACTAGCCACCAGAGACCTGGACCAATTAAGAAAATCTCAATCGGCCCAGCCGGGGATCGAACCCAGGACCTCCGTTTTGTAAATATATCGCGTGCGCCACGGAGGCCGTCAAGAATAAAATACTCTGATATTATTGGTATAATTTGGAGCTTTTTACTGTAAAGGAAACCCAGTGTGAGCTATGTACAACTTTAGCCTTCAAATATGCTATAGCACACAGAGTACCTCTGTACCTCTATCTATTGGCGTGTTAGGTGATGCAGAAAGCTAACGTTGAGCTTGATTTGCTCGAATGCTTTCCTCGAGGCGTCGGGAGGAAGATCTCACGTGGTAAGCCATGTATGCCGTTCTCGATTTCTTGCCCAACCAGTTTGTTTAACCTTTGCTCGACGTCACGGCATGTGTTTAATATAATAAGAAGATTAATTTGCAAGTTAAATTTTATAGTGCCAATTTGAAATGGAAAAATTGTGGTCGTGAACATGAAAATGATAAAATATATAACATATAGCTTGTTTTTTTAAAGAATATTTGCCATATTTTTTATAATATGACCAATATTCCCATTTTCCTCTAACTAGTCAGGAAAGACTGTGCTAGGAGTGGATACGACAATAGATCAACTAGGCGGGGACTGAACCACATCCTATCGGTGATGAGTCGAACCGTTCTTACCGCTGAGCTATTGAGGCTATTAAAATAACGAAGCTAGGTATTGATTAATGTTTTAATGTGATACATTGAGTGGCTTACATGAAAAGGACTATACTCCCGCCACTTATTGCTTTGGCATTGCTTGGCAATGCTTTCTACCCGGAACATAAATATTTTACATAGCACCCGCGTGATATAAAATAAAGCCTCTGTTCATAAATATTTGCAGTTATTCTTAGATTTTTGTCAAAAGATAATATGTTGTAAAGATAACATTCATTATATTTAACTATTGTTCCTGCTTTTGGATGTGATGAATAGGGACCGCAATCGAGATTCATTTTAATAAGGGATTAGATTTTTTTTTATTTTAATCCCATTCGCTCTTGATGCCATTGTCTACTCATTTAGCTATTCCAATTATTAAAAAATAAAAACGTATCTAAACCTGTCTTGAGCTTATGTTTCTACAACCTTGAAAATAATATATATTGTCAAGACATATCTACCCACTTAGAAAATGCGATAGCTTAGCAACTTCGTTCGTAACATTCACGATGGTCCGCGCGGGCCGGGGGGCGTGTAGCGATGAATGAAAAACCTACGACTGATACACCTCACTTCCCCGCACGCACGATTTCACACCCGTGCAGTCTTTCCCCCCGTCGCCCGCAAATCATCAACGAACTTGCCAGACTGTAGGTCCTATACCTAAGTAGTTCATATGTCGCTGTATTTTCCTATATGACCTTATTATAAGCTACATAAAAGACTCGTTAACGTTCACAATACATTATTATAGCTACTTACTTCCTCAAAGTTAAGTTTTTGCTGCCATATTGTTTTTAAAATCAATGGTTAGAACTAGGCTGTTAATTAAGAAAAACCTACCTAGTTATCTAGTCTCATTTAAGGAAACTATATTGTCTAGATTAGACCGTAATATTTATTTATTTAAAAATTGTGTGTGCATTGCCTTAAAACAAGGGATACATTGGATTTTTAATTTGTAAAGCTCTATTAAGTCGCGAACTGTCTGCTAACCAGGTCACTGTCAGATACTGAAAAATATTTTGACATCTAAAGTAGGTAGGTTTTTGTATATAAAAATATGCTTAGAGTATTTCTTTCTATTTTTATCTTCTATCAATTAAGATGTGTTGCCTATACCCTTGGAAAGACACCGAGTTAGCGTTAATCCAGATCTAGTGGTGAACGCTCTTGGAAGGAATCTTGGAACACATGCGTATTAAAACACAATGTACGTTATTTTTTGTATAGTTCAGGGGATAGGCAGATGACCCATCCTGATGTTAAGCGGAAAAAACAAAACGGAACCTTGCAGGATACAAGGAATATACCCTACAACACGATGTCCTGAGGCGTAGGTGTTAAGCCTCATGTGCTTGTAATATATCAGCTATTAAAGCCTTAAAATTGGATCACATTTTTGCTGGGTGGTAGAAATATAAATGGTGGCTAATCTTCCCCGAACAAGCCCAGACAGAACTCTATTGCTACTAAAAGTACTAGTCCAAAAATTGTTAAACACTGGATTTAAAAGAACAAAATAATAATACAGGAACACATCATACAGAGTATAAATAGGCAGACAAGAGGAGAGAGGGAGGGGCGAGACCGGTTAAGTTTCAAACCGTCGGTATACGCTCAAGTGTCCCCGTTTTCCGTGCCTACATTGTTTGTATCGCTTTTCTCCTTTACTGATAACAAGCCATAGGAACACATTAAGACTATCTCCTTGAATCTTATATTTTTTCACCCATATTGTTTTTCAACAGGAAATCCGTTGATTTATGTTCAAAGTTTTTGTTCCCTATGACATCATCAGAATACATTACGGCGTAGAGCTTATGCGCGTTGATGTCTTCCCTATAGTGACGCTGAAGGCTGACTTTTGTTTGTAAATTTTAGTTCACTTTGTTAATTTATTATTCAAAAACGGCGAATTAAATATATTTTCAACATTAAGACGTAATAAAAGAACCGTTTACATAACGATACATCAATATATTATGATCGTGGAAAGAAAGTTGTCAAACCATCCGAAAGCAAGCTCACGAGATTGGAATTTTTGTCTGTAGCGGCGCGCCCACCTTACACCACACCTGAGCCAAAAGTATGTCAACACTGACTCTTCGAACTCGGCGATCGATCGTTGGAACTTTCACATTACCTTAAATTAACACTCCGCTGCGCGCACTACATCTAACAGCATGCATAGGTTAGTAAAGGGTAAAATACGAACCTTTTTGCACGCCGCGGGGCGTTCCAAATATGAAATCCGGTTAACACTATCAGGGGTTGGGGTTAATGCACGGACACTGTGCTGAACACACTCACACACAAGAGTCACAGAGTCTGGCGCATGGTCGCCAGGCCGGTGCGGTCGCGACGGCCGCCAGGTCAGCACTGAGGCTTTCTTCGAGACAACGCGCGCGCGCGCAGGTAAGAATGAGACTATCGTAATTACACGGCACACTGGCACAGGCTCTATGTGTGTGTAATTTGAAGTCATTAAAGGTGAGGTTCAGTACCTTTTTAAATGTCATAATTTATTCTACAAGCAGAAATGCATCTTTGCAACCAACCATGAAATATATTTTCCGGACGTTGTAGTTTTAATGTATTTTTGTTTTGAAATTGATTTACCAAAGTATATATACTTTTACGGTAGTCTTATTAAGGATGTATAATAGGGACGGCGTCTTAATAAAAGTGAATTAACGTACCTCAACGACATTGCGATATTTCACCAGGGTTAGAATACAATACATTTATTCCGAGAATATTCCTTTGCTTTTACGCATAACTTAGTGTAGCTCTGGGAAGCATTTATTACTCCAGGCAATATGAGAAAGCACTCGCATACTTACCTATATATAAACATGGTGCGTATACATCGAACTTGTACATTCATGCATCAAAATGCATTTAACATTATAAGACAATCAATTGTAATTTCTTACTGACTTCTAATATACGTTGGGTGAACATATTCCGGATTCAGGATTTCTTTTTTCACACTGTTGGCTGTTGATATATGTCACCTTGTCATCAATACATACATATCAACATATCAATAAAATCGAAGTGTTTTTCTGTGATATTTACACGACAGCAAAAAACAAAAAAACTTATTAAAAAATTTTGTCTATCTGTCTGTCTTTCTGTTCGTCCGGGCTAATTTTAGAACGGCTGAACTGATTTCATTGAGGCTTTCTCTGGAAAATAGAGGAGGTCATTAAGTAGCATAAAGGCTGCGGTTTATCCCCGAAAAATCCATGGTTCGATGGGTGTCCTCTCGTTAAAAATAAATATACTGATTGCAGGGTCAAGTCTCTTTCCTGAGCTGTGGTGCGGTACCTTAAATGGTAGGTTTAATATGAAAATGGTTGACTTTGTGAAGATTAGTATCAGATATGTTAACAATTATAATCACTGGCTTCATGTGCTCTTCAAGGTACGCGGATCAATCAATCAAACATCAAAATCAAAACTCCTACTGAGATTTTTGTGAAGATAATCCGAAGCTTATAGGCTAATTAGGCTAAACCAATGAGGCTGCAAAATTAATGTGGTACGCTCAAATTAAAACCACTATTGATTTTTGCTTGTCTGCTATCACGCCTGTAGGTAAAATGCATCTCGTTTGACTTGATATCCGAAGAAAAATTCAATTTTTAAAACAGCATGCGGAACCCTAACGCTTTACCAATTGCCGTCACGGGCTCCTTGCTAACTGTTATCCGTGCCCACCACTACATAGTAACGAAGACGCGCCTACCAACGTAACACAATGTACATACAGAACAGGTGGAGCTTCCAACGCATTCTTTCTTTTGTGAATAATTAGGCTTTATGTGTACGTTGCCAAAACTCTAAAGTTGCTTGGACAAGTTGTGTACTGGAATTTTATTTTTGTGTCGTTATTTTCTTTATATGTATCATATATGTTGATGTTGCGCCGTGATAGCCCAGTGGAACCTTTGCCTCCGATTCCGGAGGGTATGGGTTCGAATCCGGTCTAGGGCATGCACCTCGAACTTTTCGGTTGTGTGCATTTTAAGAAACTAAATATCATGTGTCCCAAACGGTGAAAGAAAAACATCGTGAGGAAACCTTCATACCAGAGAATTTTCTCAATTCTCTGTGTGTGTGAAGTGTGCCAATACGCACTGGGCCAGCGTGGTGGACTATTATCTATAGTGGTTATAACTTTGAGATTATAGTGACAGTAATTCCGGTAAAAAAAATATGGACTAGATCATTTTTTTTTTATTCTTTACAAGTTAGCCCTTGACTACAATCTCACCTAATGGTAAGCGATGATGATGGTAAGTGATGATGATTATTCGATTTTTCTCACATGAGTCACAAAATCAGCATTGTTTTCAACCCCGTCTACCCGATCGTGATAGCTACAGACAAGCACACAGTCACAGTGAGCAAACTTAGCGGCTTAGGTGTTGAGGGCTTAAAAAACTTTTAAGCCGGAATTTCAAAAACAAATTATTTATTACAGATACCCAATATTTTTTATCATTAGCACATTGTCTAAGCAAATTAAATTAAAATCGTTTTTAATTTTAATTGATAACATGCAAAGTTATAATCTCAATATTACTAATATATAAATAGAAATAATCTTTATAGGATACGTCCGTCTGTCTGTCTTAGAGCTTCTATAGCTCAACGGTTAGAGCGGTCGGACTCATCACCGAAGGGTGGTGATTACATCCCCACCCTGTTGGTCTATTATCGTAACCACTCCTAGCACAGTTTTTCCCGACTAGTTGAAGGGGAATGGGAATATTAGTCATATTTAAAAGATATGGCAAATATTCTTTAAAAAAAATCTATTTTATTTCGTTATCAAGATAGACGTTGATTTTTATATATTAGATAAGCGGATGCCCTCGACTCCGTCTGCGTTAAATTCTGTATTCACAAATCCTGCGGAAAACATGGTCAATTTATCTTTATACATTGCAATCATTTCAACGACTTGAAAAGGTATCAGACAAACTTACTTTCGCATTTTAATATTAGTAGGAATTGTACATGGCCAAAGTTGTCGGCAAACGCTAGTCTGACAAATGAATGGCATCCGAACAATTACACAAGTTTGGTCTGTCGACGCGTGTGCGGCACTTTCTCCCAAGGCTGATGACGTCAGCCAGTGGGTCAACGCCGAAGTTTCTTTAATGAAGCCGGGGGAAAGAGTTCCGACTATTTGTCACGGCTTAGCTGGAACTTTAGAAAACTATTTCCTCGAGAAAACAGAGCCTTGCATACGGCTACTATAATGACTTAGAAACACTTGTATGCGTCATCTTTTCTCGTATGAATGGTTTAGTATACCCTACGAAGTTTGTTTAGTACTTGTTTTTTTTCTCTCATTTATTTATTTGTCCTTTTTTAATTTTTAAAGTACAAAACACTATTAAAAAATATTAAAAAAATCAACTCTGCCACTGCGGAAAATTTGAGTGCCCAAGCAACTGGTGGTCAGGGCTCAGGAGTGAAGAACCTCCTCACAATACGCGCCATCATAAGACACCTTCTGTATCCGACCCCTGATCCAACACTTAAGCGAAAGCTTATTAAGCTGTTCGTTGAAGCTTTTCGCCATAACATTAACTGAAACGACTATCTGAACAATAATGGTTGACTCAACATGGCGGTAATCTAGTGAGCAAGGTCCAAGTATTTAGATACCTGGTTGTTATTAATTGGGTACATTTAAAACAAGTGTGTACTCTCGATCCTACATCTACACTTATTATTAGATGATATCGTGGTATATACATCTTATTGGAATATGAACTTTGGTATTATAGATAGTAGATGCAGAAGAAGAAGATTTCCCACCAAATTTTAAGTGGAAAACCATCGAATAAAGCATAGCAACACTAAACAATACATGCTAATAACACGTCACAGCAATCCTGCTTTGTGGCAGAATCAAGTATTGTTTTTGTTTTTCCCAAGAAAATCTCTGCTATAAAAAAATAACACTTTGTTTATAAGTTTTTCCACCCACCAGTGTTTCAAACAAATTGTATTATTTTGGATTCTCTACCACTAAACACTAAAACAAAGAACTACTAATGACGTAGTTCTTTGTTTTGGTGTCTTGCTATTACTATTTAGATGTGGAATATTTAATACAACAATAAAAAAATCGAATTACTCTAGCGCCTCTATCACTGCACTCATCAAAATTCTACTTTCGTTCGGTGATGTTTTTTTCTATATTAAGGCTCGCGTTTGACCAGGTTCCTCCCTGATGGTAGATAGACAACTGTAGATTATTCCTACAGAAAAAAAATGGTCTAAGTTGCAACTCACTTGTCTAGAACATGCTTATTCAGTTTGAATAAACTCACAGCGAGCGTACTCGTAGGTCCTTATATTTTGTGTTCTCAAATCCATCTCCTCGCCTCTCTTCGTTAAATTAATCTCAACTGCTGTAAAACATGTCTTTGTGAACTTTCATTTTAAATGAAATATTTCATAAAGCCATTTTAAATGAAGTGCTGCGAGAGCTCGGAGCTATTATTGTCTGACTTTACATAAAGATGGCAATGAGTTTGTGCAAAAAGAGCTGGCGTTGTAATTGAAAATATTCTATAAAGAAACCTACCGCCATGTCTCCCTCCTGGCTTCTTTCTTGGAGTTTACATTTTTTTGTAAAGAAAATGGAAAATGTTTTACATTCTATATTTTTGTCGTATCATCCCCCTTCAGTAAATAATAAATTATAAAGAAAAAGGTGGAGAAAATATAGAGTAATACACGAGTCCTTTAATAAACGGTGACTAATAGGTAATTTGTATACTCTGTGAAAAAATAAATTTGACCATTTATTTAAACAAAGAATAATTTATTCCGTGTTATACTTGTAAATCATTGCATAATACTTTCGAATCACATAAATCATTAATACACTCATAATAGTTAAGATGGTAATTATGTGATTAGTTACTTGATACGAAGAACCAATTTTGATAATCATTTTTTTTACATTCACATAATTAAAGTGCCTAATAGTTAGTAAAACTGTTAATGGTTATTTCTGAAAATATCTTTACGCAATTGCTACTTCTGTCAAGCTGATCCTTGGTAATCTTAGTGTACTTACATTGGTAACTGAGAATATGTAAGTTCTTACTTTTGGTGGTGATATGTCTGTCGCATAATATTTTGAATTGTATAGCTGTTAACCAATAAGTTCTAGATATTGGATAAAAGCAGACGTTACTTTGCGGAAGTTCATCATGAATAGATAATAATTTATTTATTTAGCTATCATCCGCGAAAAGTCGACGAACCCATGCGACAACGTCAGATCCGACAAAATACTCTTCACTTACGTTTTACCCCGAAACCGAAGCATCCTCAGAAGATGTTGACTCTACAACGTGCAATTGCACTGATTATCTATTAATAAGTTCTAAGTTTGATTACAAGCTCGGGTGAATCGTAATAATGCTGCGTTGAAAGGTACCTCTAAAGGTAGTGGTAGAGTAGACTAATGTTTTGCTTTTACTAAGTTATCCCGCTGTTACTCATATCTTAAATCTTAATATTGCAACGAGATTTCTGTCAAGGGTAAAGTCTTCGTTACATTAAAACAATGACTCAAACTCAAACATAAACAAGTAAATTTTCATTTCCACACCACTGTGTAAATTATAAATCCAACACAAAGTATATTTTTTTAATATGGTTTGGTTCATTTGGTTCACAAAATTGAAGATACCAATAAAGAATCAAAAAGCTGTTTGACAAAAATATCTATGCCAGAGGCAACAGCAAAACTGAAAGCTTGTTGATTGTGAAATTCCAAAGAAAAACCTATGGAATCAATAGCGAACGTACGTCGAAAATTTTCCAGCAAATTTGAAGGTAGATACCCCAAGTTCGGTGGAATCTATTATTATCGGCAGGAATATTTCTGCTTCGCTTTTCCGAGGAAGCGTTATTAGGTTACTTTATAATCTTTTGTCTCGGTTTTCTTTTGACTAGAACGTACAGAGGTTTTACGAAACTGCACAGTTGAATAATGAATCGTGGGAACTAATGTATAACAATTAATGTGTAGCAGTTTCCTGACTTTTTATAGTTTGATTGTCTACTATAGATTTCCTTGGGCTCTATGTGTTTTATATGCATATTATCAATGTAAAGATTTTTTTTACGTGTAAATACGAGTATGTTACGATTCATAAAATGTTAGAAAACATTTACATACAAAACATAACAGTGAATACGTACAAACGAATCCTAGGCCTAATTCATCATTGAAATTTAATCCTGGTATATTATTTTTAGTAAATTCCATGGACGTAGACGTGAAATTTATTAAAAATGGTGGTTCCATGGAATTAATTAAACATAATACACCAATGTCAATGAAATTAACTGAAAAATTTTGGATTTTACAAAAACTATCGATAATTCTTTGGTTCATCTGTTGGTCCAAAATCTTCAATTCGGTATTTAAAATATAACATTATGTCGGCTTATCGGCTACCAACTTATTATTTTTCTTTATTTTTGTTTTATTTATTTCTGATTGTGTAAGTGCCTCCTTTAGATTAGGTTGCATAATGGGACCTCAGCGGCGTCATAGGGGGTTGTTCTCCGTTACTTATCATCACTGTTACACATGACATAATATTTCCAAACACATATATTGTATATGTATATAAATTATAAACTAAAATTAAAGTAAATAACTCTGGTTGGGAGCACTTTGCCCCATTTTAATTAAACTTTTAAGCACAAACAATTTTATTATAATGAAAACATTTCGGATTGTCTCCTTTTGTTTTAGTTCACTCTCATTTGTGTTTTAAAGTTTAATGTACCTGTAATACGAACGTGTTGGACCGAGAGCTTACGATAACCAGATATACTTCATTGTAGGAAGGTTTAAAGTTAGTCAAACTGTGGTCCCACTATAAGTAAGTAAGAGCGGGGACACATGGTGCGTTGCGGCGCCGCATCGCAAAGATTTCACCGTATCAGCGAGTACACGAGCGATGCGGCGCCGCAACGTTGTTATATCGCAGCGGCGCCGTAGCAGCGTTGGATAGTCTGTTAATAAAGTAATGTTATGACGCATAGACTCAGACCAATTATAGAAGGACCTGTATCGCACTCATAGTCACGAACAAAAATGTCTGTCATTTTCTGAGGAAAACGAGCTTAGATTTGGTATATATCTTTATTTAGTAATTAAAGCATATCTATCAGTTGTTCAATTATCTATAACGACTTTCTGGTAAATTATTAATGCCATCAAAAACAATACTTGTAAAAAAACCCAAGTCTCGCAATTTAGTTCTTCTACCGTAAAAAGTTGTGAGATCTATGTAATACCAAGTCAGTTATTTTATTCAGTCCCTACATAAATAATCTTCTGTCTTAAGATATTACGTAATTTGCTAACCTACGAGTAACAACATCTTATAGAGACCATATCAACGTTAAGGATCTTTACTTTTTTTTATAAAATAGATTAACTTAGCCATCGCATCAAAACACAATATATCTCGCAAGTTATACATAATATTATATTCAATAGATATAATTGCTTAGAGCGATTGCCAAGTCAATCTATTTTATAAAAAAAAGACTTTTTTTTTGCTCGACTTGGCGGGGGCACTGCCGTGCCCCCAGATGTGAATATCATGTAGTAAGTAGATGATATTTCTCAATTGGTTTGATGTTTATTTTATTAGGTTGATAATAAAGACCAAAATAATGAATATGCCAGCTACCAGCCACCGGTCGTACTTTTACAAGTATTTATTGATTTTAATGTGAAAGCACACTTATGAAGAGGAGGAGAAGGAAGAGTTCATTGCGAAAGAGGAATAACGATTGCATAAAAGTAGATGACAGGTAGACGTATAATTAACGTTACATCTCTACACAACGTAGAGCCCTGATCACTGGATGTCTGGGCATTCAAAACGCCCCACAAAGGAGGGCTATTTTTTTACAAATTTTTGTATGAGTTTGTAGTAGAACAAGTTTCCAAAGTCACAGACACGGTCCACTGCGAATGCTTGATGATACTTTAATGGTCACTACGTGTGGCGGCGTATTTGTCGATACTCTATAACCCTTTATTTTATACTAGTAGACGCCGCGCAGTTTTACCCGCGTAGTTTCCGTTCCCGTAGGAATACGGAGATAAAATATAACTTATAGTCTTCCTCGATAACACTGAAAGAATTTTTCAAATCGTATCAGTAATTTCTGAGATTAGCGCGTTCAAAGAAATAAATAGTTTTATAATATTAGTAGATATTATAATATGTCAATAGCGCCACGGTATAGGGGCCGGACTCAACAGCTAACGGTCATGTGTTCGATCCCTGCTCACTGGATTAATTTACGTCGTATACTCATTCCTGTCAGTCTTTCAGGCTAATTCTAAAACGGGAAATTCTAAAAAAACAATATTGAAGGACTGGGCCTCATCTTTGGAAGGTCTAGGGATCAATTTTCACCTATCGAATGTACCCAAAACAAGCTTTCGCTTGGTTTTATGGATTAGAAGAATATCAACATGTACAAAAAATGTCATATCTTCCATTGTATACATTTTCTATTTTATAAGAAAAATACATTAATATTTCAAAGTTTAACTTTTAATACAAATATTTTTGGGTTCAATTAATAATACTACAAAATTAGAAAATTAGAAAATATTTATTCTCAATAAAGATACTACCACACCTTTATTTAAAACCACAGCCAATAATACAATAAATCACAATGTAAGTTGGTATTAAAAAGTCTTTTTTATTACGTATTTAAATCATAGTCTTTAGTTACCTTAAAAATAGAGTTATTAAAGTCCATTAACGACAATGTAGTTAGGTTACATCATCAATTTTTATTTCAACATTTTAATAATAAACGTTTCGTCTCCTAAAGTGTTTACAAAACATACTTAAACCTAAAGATATAAAAACAAAATTTCTCAACCGATAGATTCTCACTTATTTTTCTTTAAAGTTATTCGGCCATTTCCTTATAAGCTGCTTGCTATGGCTTATCAGTGCATTATAGAACGTAGTCACCCGAAGCTGAGTGTCGAATTTTTCACAATGTTCTATGAGGGTCGGATATAGATATTTTAGCTCCGCGTGGTCTAGCGTCGGGAACAGATGATGTAACGCGTGGTCTCCGAAACGCGTGATTGATTTAAAGTGATCTTCCATGTTTTCGACCCTCTCGACCATGGTATCCATTTGATGTATGCCCCAATCTAAGTATTCGCCCCTGGATGTAAAGACATTGATGCATTATAGGAAAGGGATTTAAAGTTTTGGTTATATTGCGCAATTTTAGTTGGTAGGGTAATATACCCACTACATATTATAGAAGGGTCAAATATAGGGTCAATATCAAAATAGGTAAGTACCTACCTACTTAAGAATTCATGACTCTGGACTTTTTTCTTATTTTCAAAAAAAATAACCAGTTTACCAATTAAACGATATATATGTATATACGTTTAGGTAAATTGGAAAATTAGGATTTTACTAAAAAATTATTCATATTATTTTACTAAAAAATAATATGATTTTTATATTATTAAAATGTTGTATGCCAGTTTCTGATTGGTCGGGGTTAAAGATCTCTTAAGAATGATTATAATAACTTGATAATCACTTATGCCAAGTAGGTAACTTATGTATTTACATACATACGAGTAAGTTACCTACCTATTTTTTGTACGCTGCTATTTCTTGATTGTTTCGATAATTTAAAGACGGTGAATCTTGAAATATATTTTTAGGAAACAATTAGGTATCGTGTACAGAATTGGTGTTTACGTATTATATTATAATATGTAAACACCAAGATACTAGAAGATATTCATGTTCATCACATGGACATTTTACAGTTGTGAGAATCAAACCCACGGCCTTCGATGTAGAGGCAAGGGTACCCCTGCGCCACTTAGGGGTTGTTCAATTAGTATTGCTTTAATCTGCTCCGAATATGTTGTTTGAAAACAACAAATTCGGAGATCCCTACAAAAATGCATGTAGAAATTATGTGCGCATGTTATGGATGGGGGAGCTTTGTTGACAATTATTTTTGCTGACAATGGGGGGTTCAACATCAAATCAAATAAAAGTAAATATAAAATCACCTTGGTACGTCTCCCTCGAAGAAATTAGTATGGGCGTGGTGACCAGCTGTCAATCCGAACACCATGATGAAGAAACTTGCTATCAAAATTGTTGCTATCCAGACGACGATAGTCCACGACAAGGATTGTCCACCTAACCACCACATCCATACAACCCATACATATGGTAGCAAAAGATCCCATGTTAACCTTTTCTTGCTTGTGTTACTCAAAAACCCCACAATACTGAAAAATATAATGTCATCATTATCACTCCATTTTACCGAGAACACTGCCATATCTCCCTACTTATGGGAGAGGGGATAAGGAAAAATATATGGCATCTATAATTGAATAGACATGTTCTAAACAAGAGCCTGCACTCCAACTTAGACCTCAATGATTTTACAGGCATGCTGGTACTGAGAGTTACTTAACTATAAGAAAACTACATTAATTTTATAGACCGACCCAAGACTAGCCAAGGCTATCAGTCAATGACCCTATGACGTACACTATGACTTTAATAATTACATGACTAAATTTATATAATAATTTAAGTGGGAAAGAATACAAGAAGAAACTTAAGCTAACTTATCCTAATAACTATATAATTCATGCCCACGCGGAATGGTGGCAAGAATAGGATTGGCATGGCTGCATTTCCGCATTGAATAGCCAGCCCGATCCTTTGGAAAAAAAATAAGCCAGATAATCGCCACATGAGCCAGCCAATCACAAGTCTAAGCAGTTTTAAGCTAAAACACTGGAAACGCATTCACGAGGCAAAGTATAAAAATGTATATCTACATGATTTTGCCCAAATAAAATACTCACTCTTTCACCATAAAACTCATACCAGTGAATGAATATATGAGTGGATAGAAGAACGCTCCCATTTGCGCCCACAACGGCTTGTCTTCTTTCGGCAAAAATTGCAGGAATGGCTCCAATAAACTCAACTCTAAATCATTCGCGGTGTTGGTGTGCATGTGATGTGATAAAGAATGCGATATCCGAAAATCTCTGAAATGTAAAATAGGAATAATAATAGATAGAATAAATAGCTACTCTAAGGTCTAGACCTCCTTAATATGGCCCTGTCGCAAAATCCGTTTTTAGCGGACGTTTATAACGTCAAACAGTTTTCGATACCATAAGATGATTCGCTTTTATATTTTTTTTTTAATTCGGTCATCATCGACTACTTAAACTGCCACACAATTGGTATCCGAAATAATATTCTATCAATCACCAGTTTACTTGCACAAAAGTGAAAATAAATGTAAATTTTAAAGCCCTATTTTCACCACTTTAGGGGTTGAATTTTAAAAATGTTTGAATCACATTATATTTTTGGCTTCAGTATCAATTATATAATGCCCTCCGTTAAAAATTTTCAAAATATCTTCAATGTACAGAATGTGGTCTGTTATAGTTTTATTATAAGTACTAGCGAACGCCCACGACTTCGTCCGCGTCCCGTGGGATCCATGGATTCCTCCGGGATGAAAAGTAGAATATGTGTTAATCCTGAGTAAAATCTATTTTCATTCTAAATATCAGCGAAATCGCCGCAAAATTGACTAAGTTTCCCCTATTTTATCCCCTTAGGAGTAGAATTGATCATATCCTTTCTAAGCGGATGCCTACGTCATAGGTCATGCCACGTCGTGCCAAATTTCAGCCCGAGCCGTCCAGTGGTTTGGGCTGTGCGTTGGTAGATCACTATGTCAGTCAGTCACCTTTGAGTTTTATACCTATATTTAGATAGATGCTTACAAGATACAAAACTTATATATCTTACGAGTATGTAAATCCACTAAAGTTCATAAGGTACATGCGCCAGCTATCCGCCCTGTGCAAATAGTTGTGGGCACAGATACTTAATGCACTTAGTATATACCCGAGAAGCACTGTCACCGCTGCTCCATACAATAAATTCTTTGTCAAAATCCAGCAACAAAGTGGACTTATTATTAACAAACAGACAAATAGAAAATCGGTGACATTATCACTTTTTCTTCTCACATCATGTGGTATTTCTTTAAGTTTTGCAGCAATTTTCGTCTTTAGAGTTTTATAAAATCCATCCTCTTTGAATGTGAACGGTGAATTCCGGGGTGTTTCGGCTTTCTTTATGAAATATTTTGGCAGTAAAGCTTCGACTGTGTCGGTATTTATGTGGTGTGTTTCAAAAGCCTCTGTAATATCCGTTCCCTGAAAGCAGGAAAGTATGAAATTTATTAACGTTGCTGGCACAAACTTAAGTTTAACTTAATATTGGTACAGTTTTTATAGATAGTAAGTATTTAATTATAATGACCAAGCAAAAAATGTTAACATACCATCAAAATTAATATGCAAATAGGTACAAGTTATATTTCTTTTTTACAACTATACATAGGCAAGTTTATTTTGAAATAATATTAAAATTACTTATATAGACTACCTAAAAGTATCATATAAACATTAAATCTATTATAAAAATAATAAAACCCGCCAAGTGCGTGTCAGGCTAAGCGAAGTCTAGGGTTCCGGAGATTAAATTAGCATTTTAAACCCTTAGTTATTGCACAAAGATATAGATAACGATACTCCACACCATGGGATAGACGATAAAAAATCATCTTCACTTTGCATGTAGGCAAGGAACGCCAAAAATTTTGTTTTAGAAATTTTCTAAAAGAATGAGTGTAAGAATTTGTATGTATTTAGACGGATAATCTAACTAACTAAAACTACTACAGTTTCTTAAAATTAAGATATAGAATTATATCTACTTATAATAAAATTGAAGATATTTTAAAAAAATTGTTGGGAGGCATTATATAGTCGAATCGAAAGCTAAAATATTTTTTTTCGATTTGTTGTCCGTCTGTCTGTCCGTGTTTTTTGTTATTCGGGCATCACGTTGAAACTACTGCATGAATTCAAATAAAACCTAGCACGCTTTAAGACCATAATACGGAGAAGGTTATGGGATACTTTTTATTGCGAAAATAAAATAAGAAGGGGGTGAAATAGGGGTTGGAAGTTTGTATGGCAAGTCCTTCATTTTTAAAGTTACAGTTTAAAAAATTTGTTGATAAATCATAAAAAAATACAAAATATAATGGGATTCAAAAATTATTAAAATTCTATCTCTAAAGTGGTGAGATAGGGCTTGAAAGTTTACATTGATTTCCACGCGGTACTTTTAATATTTTTAGACTAATCGAAGTAAGATGGAATATTGAGTGAGTTACATGTACCATCGATTTTATCTGCCCTTGCTCTAGATAATAAAGGTTAACTTTACTTCAGGAGGTAGTCATTCGCGGTCCAGTGCATTTCATTACAACATTTAGAAATATGTATTTAAATTTTGGTAATTAGATAGCACAAAGTTCCGCAGTAATTATAAAATATCATTCAAATAATTGAATTATGATTAAGCAATACTAATGAATTTCATTATTAACATTAATTTGATTTTGAATTTGCTAAAATAATACCTATACGTCAATGTAAACAAGTTTTGTTTACCTCGCTGGTTCACTGCCTTTAAACCAACCAGACCTAGGCTTGACTCAGGGGTCGGGCTATTTGATACTGAGTTTTTCTTTCTTCTAACAAGTTTGCAGTTAAAATTCTTAGTCTGCGGACATGGAAATTTGACGGTATTGAACTCCTGTGACTCGGAGAGCAAGTTAAGCTGTCGGTCATGGTCATTGTTATTAATATCTGATAGCGGTCGTAAATGAATTTAACATCCTAAGTCCGACAACCCTCTTCCCACCCCACCGCTCCTATTTCCTATAGGAGCGGGTGGGATTTTGACCTCCTTCTTATAGGAGCGGGTGGGATTCTAATCTCCTTCTTATAGAAGCGGGTGGGATTCTGACCTCCTTCATAAAGGAGCGGGTGGGATTTTGACCTCCTTCTTATAGGAGCGCGTGGGTTTCTTACCTTCTTCATAAAGGAGCGGGTGGGATTCTGACCTCCTTATAGGAGTGGGTGGGTTTCTTACCTTCTTCATTAAGGAGCGGGTGGGATTCTGACCTCCTTCTTATAGGAATAAGTGGGATTCTGACCTCCTTCAAAAAGGAGCGGGTGGGATTCGGACTTCCTTCGTACAGGAGCAGGTGGTATTCTGGCCCTGTAGTGGACCATTAATATGGCTATGATAATGATGATGAAGTAGACCAGGTGTAAATACAAGATATTTTGTGTTACTTTAGTCTATCAGTCAGAGTATCAGTATCAGTGAGAGTATATAGTCTGGCAAGTTCATGGATGATATACTCATGATATGCGGGTGAAGGGGGCAAAGACTGCGCGGGTGTAAAATCGTGCATGCGGGGAAGTGAGGTGCTTCAATCGTGGGTTTTTCATTAATCGCTAAACGGCCCCGGCCCGCGCAGACCTTCGGGAGTGTTATGTACGAAATTGCCAAGGCCAAGCTATAGTAGTACAACCATTTCAGACAACATATTACAAATAATATATTATATTACCTTTGTACATTCAATCCATTGTGAACCACCAGGGTGTGATGAAATGAAATCAGTCAAATCATAGATACTGTCATGTATTCTCCATAGACCCTCGGCGCCATCTTGTTTTCGTTTTCCTGAGATCCATAGATGAACAGTTTTTGGTTCTACGTCTCTGTATAATGGGTATGGAAGTTTGGGGAAGCTAATTTGTCGTCTGTTCGGATCTGGAGCCATTTTAAAACCTGAAAAACAAAAAAATACCCATTAGAGTTATGATACAGGCATAATTTGAACTTTTTACTTTTATTTTAGGTTTGTTTGTTTGGTATGATTTTACTCAAAACTAATTGACCGATTTTAAGAAATCTTTTACCTTTAGAACGTTACATCTTCACTAAGTAACATAGGCTTTAGGCTATTTAGGCATAGGCTTTAGACTATTACAGTTTATTAGCAGTTAATTTTTAATTGATAAATAATTGATATGTTAAAGCAAACAACAATTTCATAAAGATTTTTATTATCAAAAATATTGTTGTTCCTTACAATTTCATAATGGATATCGCAATAAAATAACTTGTTGTTGATGCCACATTAACGAATAGTTTTTAATGACATAATAATTGTCTTCGATACTTGATAGTAATCAGAATTCCAACTATATCCTCATTAGACATGAATTCCATTTAACATCTCACAAATCGTTTTAAATGTTATCTACACATTTAAAACATATTTAAAGTACGAGGTCCAGCATAAAAAATATGTACCCTAATCTATGATTTATTAGGCATAAAAACCTCATTTGACAGCCTCCGCGGCGCAGTGGTATGCGCAGTCGATTTGCAAGGCTGAGGTTCTGGGTTCGATCCCCGGCTAGACCGATTGAGGTTTTCTTAATTGCTCCAGGTCTGGCTGGTGAGAGGCTTCGGCCGTAGCTAATTACCACCCTGTCGCCAAAGATGTACCGCTAAGCGATTTAGCGTTCCGGTAGGATGTCGTGTAGAAACCAAAAAAAATAATTTATCACGTGTCTCAAACGGCGAAGGAAAAACATCGTGAGGAAACCTGCATACTAGAGAATTTTCTTAATTTTCTACGAGTGTGAAGTCTGCCAATCCGCATTGGGCCTGCGTAGTGGACTATTGGCCTAACCCCTCTCATTCTGAGAGGAGACTCGAGGTCAGCAGTGGACCAAATATGGGTTGATAATGAACGAAGTAACTGAAGAGGGTAAATAAAGAGGGTACATATGTAGATTTTAATCTTCTATTATAGTAGGTACTTACCTACCTATAGCTTGTAGTGCGAGTAGATAGAGACCATAAAAACAGACACGAGAAGTCTCAATCGTACCTACCTAATTGTCTAGATAAACATGGAATGGAATATTCCCTACTCAAAACCACTAGTGTTTTTTTAGTTTAATTGTTAAATTATTTTCTTTATCATCATCATATCAACCGATAGCCGTCCACTGCAGGACATTGGCCTTTTGTAGGGACTTCCAAAGATCGCGATCCTGAACAGCCTGGATCCAACGAAACCCTGCGACTCGTTTGATGTCGTCGGTCCACCTGGTCTGGGTCGTCGAAAATTATTTTCGTAATATCTTATAAATACATTACAAAAAGATTTACTTGTAATAATTTATTAAAAGTTCGTTGACACACTACCTAATGTACTTTAGGTAGGGTGTCAATGAACTTTTAATAAATTATTAGTTTGGAGTTTGGAAAATTATTTTATGTTTATTTGGGGCCAGTTTGATCCACAATCGTTTATATTTATCAATCCAAGGTATTACGATTATTTTTATAAATATAGGTAATGTTATGAGTGACTACTCGTATGTTTCCTAAGTAATGAATATCGTGGTAAGGTATTATGTTATACAACCTCGTTCTTCTGGCATTGAACATATTTTAATAATACACTATACTAGTTTAGGACTGACTTATTTACCGAATAATATATAGTGTTTAGATACATAATAATTAATAAGTACACTAACACAATAATTAAGTAATTTGTTTCACTACCCGCTAATGATTCCTATTCTCTTTTTTGTTTTATTGCAGTTAGGCTTAATTTCAATATTTATTTTGTAGAATAATAAATGAAAAAAAAAAATATACTGATAGGTACTATTGTTGGAATAAAATATCAAAATCTACTGATCAAGAATCGGCAAAATTAGTTACACATATTTAGTGATAATTAGTCACATAGTTATTCAATAATAATTGTAATTTCAAGTATAATCAACTAGGTAGGTTTATGCAGTTATACCGGTTAACCAGAATAAGCTTCAAGTGGCCACTGTAGTTGCTAGAAAGGCTTGTTGGTACATAAATCAAGTTGACTGACATGTAAAACTAGAAAACATCCTGTGATATTAAACACAATATAATGCTTTAACATAAAAAGCATAATTCAAAGAAGAAACCCAGGCTCAAAAACCAACTTGGGCCCAAATTATACAATTGATACAAAGCTGAAAATTGACCATAAATTAGGACAATTAAGGAGGATTCATGAGGCAGATTTTCAAAAAAATCTGTATTTGCCTAATGAGTTAAATTACTTTTTACAAGTGTGCAAAAATTCGTATCCCTTTGACTAAAAATTAATTGTATTCATCTTGAGGAGAGGAGGAGGAATCATTCTCTGCCTATGTAAAGTCTGCCAATCCGCATTGGGCCAGCGTGGCGGACTATTGGCCTAATCCCTGTCATTCTTACAGGAGACTCGAGTTCAGCAGTGAGCCGAATATGGGTTGATAATGATGATAATGACATGCAGCATACAGCACTGATTTTCGGCTAGCACCTTAAAACAGATGACACCAGGAAAATATGCGAAAATCGAACTTGTTTTAACGTTTCCGTATAAGCATCTTTGCGTGAGTAAGTATTTTAAATGGATAATAAAACCTGTTTGTTAATAATAATAAAACTTTTAAGTGGGTCATAAACGCACTTTAGTGGTAAGTGGTGTGTTTGTGCATTAATGTGTAAAAAACTAAAATAACCTAGTAAAATTAAGGTCGAATGCTTGCCGACAAGTTCGTAGCAATATACTAGTATTCCTTAACCGGTTGAGTTTCGTTTAATCTCCTTATAGGTATAGATTTACGTATCATCTTTATTATAATCCACTGCTAAACTTAGCCCTCTCTTAAGGAATGCCTCCAACAATATAATTTGCATCCCTGTAATCCGCTGGTGTATATTTTATGAAAATATTTCCTGTTAAATTTTATATTGTACTACTTCGATTATTCAGTCACTATTGGTACACTCATACTTTGCAATATACCAGCGGATGCTTCGGTATTTTGGCATATGGTATGATAACATTGTTTTCGTCATTCCTACACTTCTTTCTAAGGTAGCCCAGTATGTTACTTTGATAACATATTCTAAATCATTACCTTCAAGAAAAGTCATAAATGGGAGTTGATTCATTAATTTCCTTATGTTAAAGGTCAAGAATGACAACTGAAACTAAATACTCATTGTAAACAAAATCAAGGTAGACACCTATTGGACTGGAGATAAAATATGCGGAGAAAACTGTGTTTGTTTACAGGATGTACAATGTTCGATCCCGAGATTGATGTTAGAACGAAAATAAGAGTTATCTCATATTTTCGTTGTCCAGCTCCAGGTTGTCAAACACACGATTGGTTGAACGACAGACCGGACTACCCATAGCCTGTTTTAACGGGCCACGGGATTTTATCATAAGATTTGGTAAGGTTGACATGAATTGACTAGGCCCGACTGACAGACAACAACGGACGATGGACTTTAAATTATGATATTAATATACTGAAGACATGGTGCGGTGTAATACTTTTGCCTTTTCTGTAAGGGAAATGATAAAACTAACAAAAAAAAACTAATGTCCCACTATACCTAGTTATATTATGGTGGGTTGACTGACAGTTGACAAATGAGTAAAATTGTAGAGAAAACAAACACTTTCGAATTAACTTTAATGTGGGTATAATAAATTAATTAATTAAATTTCGTTTCAATAACGATACTGAACAACGACATTTTATCCTTTATAAAACTAACTATTACGTGCCGCAAAAAGTGATTTGAATAGCTACTCCACACAGCGCTCACATGCAATTTTGTGTTTATTTACATTATTTAGTTATGTTAAGGTATATAGTTTTTACACTTTCTGAACAGTGCACACACCTCGACTTTTAAGACCATATTTAGGTATTATTTGTATAAATAACTTTCATTATTTACCATGCGACTAAATGAAATTAAGACAATTAGCCACCTTTGTTCGCCTCACTTTCGAAGCTCTAATAACATGTCTAATAGTATAAAATCTTTGATACCGAAGCGATAATGATATTCCGGTAAGCATTGTGTCAAAATAATTACGAATCACACGTAGTTCCTTCAAAACTAAGTAATAATAAACAACAATCAACTTAACTCACCTATTTTTTATTAATTGACGCACTGTGGAAAACTACATTAGTTGTTTGTATACGAATTCGATAATTGTATTAAAAAATTGATTATTTATATCGTTTTAAAGATAAAAACGTTTTATCAAAACACTGTTAAGTTTGATTACTAATTATAACGATATCAGTTTTGTTGATAGTGAAGCAGATATTACTTATACGATCGTGTGGAACGCGCCAGTGATTGGCCGTGACTAAACAACAAGCGAACTCGAACTGCGCCCGAGGCGATGCTACTCGTAGAGTTCCGCTGTATCAATTAAGTACCAATGTAGAGCTAACAACAATTTTTTTGTACCTAATGTAGTTTAACAAGTTTTTGTGGCTTGTCTCTTCTATCTTTATATTCTACATTGGACCTACGCATAACCAACAAAAATCTATACAAGTTCGGAAACAAGAAAAGTAAAATTAAAATTGCTCTTGATTAAATTCCAACGGTACGAGTATAATATTAATATTAAATAATATTTTATTTATTGGAACGAAGTTCTTCATCGTAAATTAAGACCGAAAATTGTAACGACACTTTTTGCTATAGTTGTAAGCCATGCGGCGTGCGCATGTTTCTCTATCTCTGTCTCTCATAGAAAGCAAGCCAGTTATTTTCGTTTCGTCTTTCTATTTAGCATTGAACAGTGTGGTGTCGCGAAGATTATTTTTGGAATGGGATGTGATGGGATAGGATGGGATGGTATGGGTTAGGATGGGATAGGATAGGATGCGATACGATAGCGATAGCGATAGCTATTACGATATCTGTAACGATAACGATATCTATATTGATAGAGATGACGGCTCTAGCAATACCGATTGCAATAGCGATACCGATGATAGCTATAACGATAGCGATAGGGATATCGATAGCGATAGCTATAACTTCGTTCCATCCGAGGTCCCTTGACACCTCACAAGTTTTTTATTACTAGTGGACGCCCGTGACTTCGACCGCGTAAAATTTAGTAGACAGCGAGCGGATGACATCTTGAGTATTTAACTCAGACCAATTACATATGGACTTGTATAATTTAAATTTCGCGCCATCGATAACAGACGTTGCACATGATTTAAGACAATCTTAGTATGAGAAGACAATAAGCAACACTACTTTAGGCAACTATGCAATTATACAATACGCAACTATAAGCAACTAAAAACGCAGGAAATCGTCAACAACGAAAACTGTTCGTGGGACTCAACGATAGCAGTTAGCAGTATAAGGTACGTTGTGCATTGTTTTGTTATTGTCTAAGTCTTGTAAACACATTAACGTCATACACCTAACGCGGAGTTTGAATTCCTTGAGTTAGTATATTATATATACATATTTTAAGTCTTCGAACAGTGCGTGGTGCCAGTGATGACATACGGATCCGAAACCTGGTCGCTAACTATGGGCCTCATTAGAAGGCTCAAAATCACTCAGCGGGCGATGGAGCGATCTATGCTTGGAGTTTCTCTGCGTGATCGAATCAGAAATGAGGAGATCCGCAGACGAACCAAAGTCACCGACATAGCTCAGCGAGTCGCGAAGCTGAAGTGGCAATGGGCAGGCCACATAGTTCGAAGAGCCGATGGACGTTGGGGTCCCAAGGTGTTGGAATGGCGACCCCGCACCGGAAAGCGCAGTGTTGGTCGACCCCCCACTAGGTGGACAGAGGACATCAAGCGGATTGCAGGAAACCGCTGGATGCTGGCGGCTCGAGATCGTTATGCTTGGAGGTCCATGCAAGAGGCCTATGTCCAGCAGTGGACGTCCATCGGCTGAAAATGATGATGGTGATGATATACATATTTTATGGTACTAAAACCCGGGATTAGCACTTTCTAAATAATCTTATATGATATTAGCCAAAGCCCCGTAGTTTCACCCGCATAGTTTCTGTTCCCGTGAGAATACGGCGAAAGTGTAGCCTAGGACACTCACAAATAACATGGCTTAGGGGACGTTGAGGGAATTGCGGACGTGGGTTAAATACGGACTAACATGACTGTATCTACTCTATCTCTGCCCACCACGTCGCGCCGCCGCAATCATCTGTATGTGTTCTGCCATCTTTAGTGTCCCCCAAACATTCTTGACAAATGGCTGCGCGCACGTTTCAAGGTAATTGAAATTTTAATTATTTTGTGATTTTGATGTCAAGTGAGTGTTATTCAAAAGAATAAGTGTCAGTAAAAATTCACATTTTCTGTCGCTTCTGATGTTAATGATGAGTTAAAAGCACGACCGTTTGCGTGGACAAATTTTGGTAACCTAAAAATTTTCATGTTGTACTTTTTCTAACTCGTTTGGGTAATTACCCTATTATTTATCAAACCTAAGGCAATATTTCTTTATTTCAGATGCCTCGAAATATATTTAACTTTCCATGGCCCACTGAAAACAGCATATAACAAAGAATTAATCCTTCATGGTCCGTATTTACCCCAAGAGCTAAGGGTAATTAAGGACATATATCTTTTTGTTTTGGTTAAAATTTAATAAATGTCGATTAGTCT
The DNA here is from genome assembly GCF_947172395.1 of Bicyclus anynana. Taxonomy (NCBI): domain Eukaryota; kingdom Metazoa; phylum Arthropoda; class Insecta; order Lepidoptera; family Nymphalidae; genus Bicyclus; species Bicyclus anynana. Next base: position 9,569,572 of record NC_069094.1, on the reverse strand, counting down.
CATATAATAATTAATGTTGTTTTGATAGGAAACAACTACAGTTTAATAATTAATAAAGACCGACTGATTATTATTAATAGTTTGAGTTTTATTTGTGATTCCGCTTAAGCGTCCGCAATTCCACTACCTTCCCCTAGGGGAGACGGGGGGAATTGGAGCCTACTAAGGAAAAAGTTCAATAAAAGGCAAATTAATGAATACTTTAGGATTTTTCTATTAGAAACTAAATCCTCACTTATTTGGCTATCTTTTAATCACAGCGTTAACGTTAGATTATTAGACATTTGGCCACAGATAAACTTTAAACAAAAAAAGAGAATCGCTCCCATTACCCGACTTAGCGGGAAATAAGAGCCTATAAATGCCCATAAGTGTAATGGGAGCTACTCAATTATTAAATCAGTCTCAAAAATTTTTATGTTAGCCTGAAATGTCACATATTCATATAAATTTTGGTATAAACGTAACCGTACAACAGTAAGTTTAAGGATCCAAACAAAAAACGCAAATATAATCAACTGGACTGTCAGAACCAGAACATTCTTTATGAGCCCATTTACCGCAACCTCTACAACGGTACCAGATTTCGTTATTTTTTCCTATGTCGCTAGCTAATAGCACACAATGTCTCTTATTCTGAATATTCTGACTCATCATCGCAACGATTCTCAAAGTCTTCTTTATCTGACGTATCAGTTTCATCCTCAAAAGTTTCATTTTTACTTTTTCGTTCATGTTGGCTGCAATGCTTGTTCCATCCGCCTTTCGCTACGGGACATTTTCTTTCTTTGTTGCTGGTTGCTCCTTTCTTCTTTGCAATTATTTTAGTTTTACATTTATTCTCTTAACGTTTCTTCTCCTTCTCTTCAAATGCTGTTTTCATTGGTGTGCTAGATAATATTACTGAATGTTTTCTTTGACGCGACGTGTATTCTTAACTTTCTCAAAATCTAATTTTCAGTTGCAGTTTTGGAACAAGCAGATGTTTGGATATTAAAGATTAAAGTAACTGATTGTAGAATTTTCGACTGTTGCGGTCATTTGATATAATTGGTTCTGTGTAGAGTGATTGTTCTTGAATGTCGTTTGTTGTGGACGAGGTCATGGAAAATTTTACAGTAATTGGCTCCGGGAGTATTTTATCATTCGATATTAACGGGATTTTATAAGGGATTGTGTTTGGCGACATGTTTTGTGTACTATTTGTTGTAGATGTTTCCACTTGTAGCTCACTTAGTATAGATGAACTTACAGCAGGGTCAATATCAGGGTTTTTTTGACATCTGCAAAAAAACATATTATAATGCTTATGGGGCAATTGGAGCTACAAAGGGTAATCAGAGCCTAATAAGCTCTGATTACCCGACTACCACCATTTTAAAATAAAATAAAATAATTTATTGGATCTAGTTTGTAATGAAATTATACGCGCAGATACTCGAAATTAATATCATTAGCTATAAAATAAAATAGATTTGATTGTAACAAGTGCATAACTTCACACTTACCTGGCCGATGAAATTTCGTATTTTTTATAAGCGCGGAGCAAAAACTCGACAAGCATCCGTAGTCACACAACGCGTGGCACTGGCGAGTCTAGAACGGTAGAGAAACGCGATCGCAGCATGCCGAAGGTGCCCGAGTGACAACCGAGTGAATACGAGGTCTAGTTTTGTCTCTAGTCGCACCGCTCCAATTACCCTCTGGCTCTCATTACCCTCTGTTCCCCTACTAGTGGTAAAAAAAATTCAATATCGATTTAGTAAATCCAGCGATTACCCCTGCAACATCACAAACTACTTCAAATATAGATTAAAGCTCTTAGCTTATTTTTGAAATAATCTTTGGTTCTTGGTTCTTCGTATTTGTTCCAATGAAATTCACTTCACATCAGTGGTACCAACATAGATTGGTGCATAACAAACAAAGTTTTTGTGGCTTGTCTCTTCTATTTAAATCTTCTCCATAGGACCTATGTATAACAAAAAAACACCTATCCAAGTTCGGATGAGAGAAAATTAGAATGAAAATCTTTAAATCTTAAAAATCACATCAACTTATCGGTGTTTATTTTTTAAGCGGTTTTTAATAGTATTATAGGACTCAAAGGTGATTACAAATATAAGAAAACTAATGTCAAACAAAGGTTATGATTCACAACACTTGTCAGGACAACTTAATTAACAAATCAAACTGTAACCAAAATAATACCCTAGAATGGCAGAGAATGACCTTGAGTGGAGTCACGTACTTTTGAACGATGTGAGTAGGGTTAAAGGATCCTTTGACTGTATACAAACACTCCCCTTTTCCACTCAAGTCACTCTCCCCAGTAACCCATTAAGAATTACACAACAAGAGATGTGGACGGCTCGAACGCCACGAGCACACTGAAGCCAACATGAGATCGAGCGACGTCATATCCGTCACAGACTACTATTTCCAACACTAAACGGCGATAACATTCGGCCATCCTGGTGGCGCATCCGTCCCTGGATCGCGTCCGTGTCTGGTGCAGTTGCGTTTACACTGACAACTTGAGCGTGTACAAACCACTATTGAAGGTCGTGTATGACTCATTTTTAATCGAATGAGTGTGTATGGGCCATGTGTATCTAGGGTTATGTATAGTTCAAGTCACCATTGTATGTAACGTCGTGTATGACTCATATTTATCGAAAAATGGCAGTAGGGTTACTTAATCCGGTAACCAAAATTTACAAATTTCAAACAGTTATAAGTTGCAATTATTAACACAAAATCTATACGGCAACATTTCGCGTCTTGTCATAATATTAAAACGCAAAATTTCATCGAAAACACCGTGAAACACAATTTCTGTCCATACCGTCAATACTAAATTTATACCGTCAATACTTAAAATTTGGAATCACGATTCACACACTATTGATATTCGAATTTAACTTTACCGTAATGTAAAATTCATCGGTGTACTTTACTCAATTAATTTATTACCCTCTTTTTATGAAAAATGATCTCTCATACCAGATTTAACAATTAAATTAAAAACGATTGGCCTGATTTAGGATAGCTTAAAACTTCGTCGTTATCTTTGTTTACTTTGTGGGCACAAGTTCTTTATCGCACTTCTGATATTATAGGACTCAAAGGTGATTACAAATATAAGGAAACTAATGTCGAATAAAGGTTATGATTCACAACACTTGTCAGGACAACTTAATTAACAAATCAAACTGTTACCAAAATAAGTCGCTAGAATGGCAGAGAATGACCTTGAGTGAAGTCACGTACTTGTGAACGATGTGTGTAGGGTTAAAGGATCCTTTGACTGTATACAAACACTCCCCTTTTCCACTCAAGTCACTCTCCCCAGTAACCCATTAAGAATTACACAACAAGAGATGTGGACGGCTCGAACGCCACGAGCACACTGAAGCCAACATGAGATCGAGCGACGTCATATCCGTCACAGACTACTATTTCCAACACTAAACGGCGATAACAATAGGTTATATTAAAACGAAATCTAAACATTACATAAGTTATAATATACAAATTAAGTGATTAATCGTTTGGGGAAGAACGGATTAAATCGCGACACCGGCCGGTCTGTCGGTCTCCTGTCAAGTCGATCAGCTCTAAAGAATAACGTTTATATTTCCTTCCCCATGATGTCAATAAAATTCCTTCGGTTACTGTTCACAAAGTTTTTATATAAGTTGCACACATCTTCGTACAAATCGAAAATCAATGGGATATCATTTCATCGATAATACGAAATTACGTCGCGACTTCGAGGAAAAACACTCAAATATTGAATTACCCACATATTAGCAATTAAGACAATTCTTACGTACAAAATGCGAAGCTTCATTATCAACCCATATTCGGCTCACTGCTGAGCTCGAGTCTTCTCTCAGAATGTGAGGTGTTAGGCCAATAGTCCACCACGCTGGCCCAATGCGGATTGGCAGACTTCAAACACGCAAAGAATTAAGAAAATTCTCTGGTGTGTAGATTTCCTCACGACGTTTTCCTTTATCGTTTGAAACAAGTGATATTTAATTTCTTAAAATGCACACAACTGAAAAGTTGGAGGTGCATGCCCCGGACCGGATTCGAACCTACGCCCTCCGGAATCGGAGGCAGAGGTTATATCCACTGGGCTATCACGAAGCTTAGTTACGGTATAATAAAGGATTTTCCGTAAATAGTACGACATAACCTGTAGACATAGGAATGACATTTGCTATCGATAGGTTACGTGATCGATTACGATATCGATAAGTTGTCGATCGGATCTGTCATTCCTATACATTTTGTTAGTTTTCGAAGCGTTTTCAAGCTTCTAACGACCGTTTACCACCTTGCTGGATGCTGGTGGCTCGAGACCGTTGTGCTGTTAGGTGGCCTATGTCCAGCAGTGGACGTCTATCAGCTGATAAAGAAGCGTTTTTAGAAATAGAATTCACGTGCCACATGGCTACAGGCCCTGCACTTTAGCGGTAATATGCTATGAGATTTCATATCCTTTTTACGTGCAACATATTGAAAGAATATTGTATTTTTAAAGCAGCTATCAAAAGGAGAGGTCTTAAAATGTCATAAAAGAAAGCAATTTTCACTGAAGAAGCAGCTTCGTAAATCCGCTTGAAGTTAGTGAAAATTAAGTGCACGTTTGTTCTTTTCATCTTCTTTTGTGTTGGTGGAAAGTGATAGCTAGCGAGAATGTCTGAGTTTTGTAATAATCTTGCGCCTTCAGCTTATAATGAGCAAACATTTTCAACTTGGAAATTGGCTAATATTAAAATGCATATTTATAAGGTCATCACGAAATTTTAAAAACCTCTTGACGCACAAAGATGAATTGACAGGGATATAGACTATGGATAACAGAGGTCCGCGAAGAACGGATTTTGCGCGAGAGCCGAATTGAGGGGGTCTAAGAGCAGATGGAGTCGCGGGCGTCCACTAGTAGGTATTAGGTAAATATATTTGTGTTAATTGCGATCTCAATAAATATTTATTTATTCACTTTTTTATTTTACCATTTAATCTTGGAACACATCTCGTGCTATTCCTAATTTTCATATTTTAAATGGTATTGTTTATCTAGAAATCTATAAGTATATCGCCGTTCCCAGAGAATAAAATTGTAATTGGAAAAAGCAAATTTTTCAGGAAAAATAAAAAACCGAATTTTGGCGATTGTTGACAAAGTAACACTTAGATAGAAGTGAGAAAGCTCGAGTGGAAGCTAATTTTTATAGCTTTTGTTAAGCTTAATTAACAAAAGCCTAGATATAATAGTAAATCCATAAATTAAAAAATGAAATGTTACCGAAAATAAGTCATCATTGTATTTTCAATTTCATATTGTAATGCCCATTACCATTTTATTCGTAGTACAGTCTAACCGGAATCCAATATTATACTCTGCACTTACCGTTTTTATCTGAAGGTTAAACAGAATAAAACGGTAAGTGCAAGTGATGATGAATTACGTGCACCGACCGGAAGATTTTGAATGAGAAAAAAATGGTAACTGATTTTATCATAATCAAGAATCAAGTCTTAAATTTTGAGTACCGGAAGACAATTGTATGGCTGTTTGTACGGTAAACATTATGGTAATATTATTATTATATTAATAGTAGGAGTAGGGTAGGGGTAGGGTAGGGTAGGGTAGGGGTAGGTTAGGGGTAGGGGTAGGGTAGGGGTAGTTAAAAGTTTACTACTACTATGTAATATATTTTAGTTCTAACGCGTATTTAAGTAAGTTTATTTATTTTCCTTTCCTGCTTGTTATATATCTTATTTGTACCGGGCGTGAGAGTTAAATTCAATAATAATGATTTTAAATAAAGGTGAAATCACGCAGTATACATAGTAAGTGCATAAAAGTAAAATAATATAAGATATAAAAACTTTCTTGCTAACTGGGAAGGTTAAAAGACTCTTCCCGGCGTCATTCTAGTAACAAAACTATAAAGTAACAAAATGTTATGAATCGTTTCTCTTGCAGTTTAAGCACGTTCCTTGGCTTAGTAGATTAAATAAAAGTTTCTGATTGGTTTTGAGGACATTAGACATGTTGCTTTTCGCTTCGATTTTAACTTTTAATTGTTTTTAAACTGTTTGTGTTATAATAAGGGGATTAGCCGAGACTGAAGTTAAATATTAGTTTATCAAATTTTGCCTAAGCTAAGACCAATTAATTATCTAATTATAAATTATCACCGAGTCACGAAGCTAAAGTGGCAATGGGCAGACCACATACTTCGAAGAGCCGATGGACGTTTGGGTTCCAAGGTGCTGGAATGACGATCCCTCACCGGAAAGCGCAGTGTTCAACGTAGCCGTTGGATGCTGGCAGCTCGATTCCGTTATGTTAGGAAGTCCATGTAAGACGTTGATGTCCAGCAGTAGACATCGGCCTGTCCATCGACTGTTAATGATGATGATGATGATGATGATGATGATGATGATGATGATGAGGATGGTGATGATGAAGTTATATTTTTATAATTTTGTGTACATAGTTCGAAAAGCCGATAAACTTTGCGACGCTACACTGAAAAGCGCAGTGCTTGTTAAATCCTGACTGGGTCAATTGACACTACTTATCGAATCGCAGGGAGCTGCAGGTTACAGGCGAAGTTATTTTGAACGGCGACGGTGACGGCGATGGACGGCGACAGTGACGGCGACGGTGATGGTGACGTAATGATGGTGAATTAGGCCATCAAAATAATGACGATTTTATTATAGAAGAGCATCTTTCGCAATCTAAACGAATTACTGCCTTTTATTATACTGAAGCTTTTCAGAACATAATGCATACCTTTCATGGCTATTTCATAAAATTCTCTCCATTGCCATGGATTTTATGGTGGTCAGTAATGGTTCAATTTTATATCCCATTTAACGCATCACAGGATTATTTAATTTAAGTTTATTAAGTGTTAATGTGAAAGGAAGAGGGTTTTTCTTTTTTTTAATAAGTCTTACTGATAGTAATTTTCAGGACACTCATAACCTCATCATCATCATCATCATCATTATCAACCCATATTCGGCTGACTGCTGAGCTCGAGTCTCCTATCAGAATGAGAGGAGTTAGGCCAATAGTTCACCACGCTGGCCCAATGCGGTTTGGCCGACTTCACACTCGCGGAGAATTAAGAAAATTATCTGTTATGCAGGTTTCCTTCACCTCATATTTTAGTCGATTTTAAGGGCCTGCTAGGCGAAGTCGGCCTAACTTCTAAGGCACTGGGTGTAACTCCACTTACTTCTAAACTCAGGACTGCTTCTGATTCTTTCTTGAACAAAAAAGCAGCTCAATATTTCATATATATTTTTTTATTGTTTACAAGTTAGCCCTTGACTACAATCTCACCTGATGGTAAGTGATGATGTAGTCTTAGATGGAAGCGGGCTAACTTATTAGGAGGAGGATGAAAATCCACACCCCTTTCGGTTTCTACACGGCATCGTACCGGAACGCTTAATCGCTTGGCGGTACGTCTTTGCCGGTAGGGTGGTAACTAGCGACGGCCGAAGCCTCCCACCAGCCAGACCTGGACCAATTAAGAAAATCTCATTCTGCCCAGCCGGGGATCGAACCCAGGACCTCCGTTTTGTAAATCCACCGCGCATACCACTGCGCCACGGAGGCTGTCAAATAAAAACCCAGGGCTCGAACCCAAGTCTTTGTAATACGAAGTCATTGGCAAAGCAGTTAAAGTATATACCACGATTGTAACATTGAAGTTGAATATACAAAGTACTCAGTACTGCACACTGTAGATACGGTACGAGTACGTAGGTAGTCAATTTTCCTAAGAGTCAAAATTGCTCCGATGCCGAGATAAGTTCAAGAGGTACTTACTTTGAATGAGGCAATTCTCTAACTCGCGCGTAGGCGAATTGTTTAGAATTATAGCGCCCCCACAAAGTTACCGTGGGTGATGAAAATCGGAAAATGTATTAACGGAAGAGGGTTCTTTTAATAAGGAAACAAAATTTAAAAGTTGCACGATATTTCAGCAAGCTTCGTCGAGAGTATAAATCAGTTCGAGATTTATATAAACATGAGAAATATGGGTAGTAATTATTACTAAGTTTGGTTCAGGTAGACTGTCTAATTAAAATAGTAGATAGTAGTAGTTTTGATTATCGAGGATTCTATAGGAGGAGGTGCCTCCTATAGAATCCTCGATAATCAAAAAATCAATTAAACAAACAAACAAAAAAACTCTTTAGCTTTATATAAATGCGAAAGGTCATTCATCACAAAATCTCGAAAACCGCTTGACGTACAAAGATGATATTTGGCAGGGAGGTAGTCTATAGTTAGTAGGTATCCGCTAAGAACGGATTTTGCGATAGGGCCGGTTTAAAGAGGTCTAAAAACGGAAGAAGTCGCGGGCGTCCGTATAATGTTAATTTTCGATTGATCGTGGTGAAAGGTCTCTCAATAATGGGATTCTTCTCGGGAATTCTTATTACGTATAAGTTGATTAGGTACTCATTTATTTATATGGCATATTAAGTGAAGAAATTATTGTAATACAGCATTTAATTACAGACCTTATCATATGGCATATAGATAAATAATTTAGAATTCATACACTCTCAAGTGAAAATATTTCCGTACACGGAATTCCGACTTCAACGCGTCAGCGAAACGAAACATGAAAAATGTACATGCTTTTATGACGTGAAAACAAATTTGAATACTCACTCTTTCACCGTAAAACTCAAACCACTGAATGAATAGTAGGATAAAAGAATGCTTCAGGGGCGTAGCTGCTGTTAGACCGATTCCATCTTAGATTGCATCACCACTTACCATCAGGTGAGATTGTAGTCAAGGGTTAACTTGCAAAGAATATTACAAAAAGGCACCTTACGTGTGAAAAAGTATATGATAATGATTTAACCGCGAGCATTTCTGTTTCTTTTGTGAGAAATGTTAAACTTCATTTGCCTCCCCCCCTCCCCCAACTAATTTTGATACGGGGCACGCTACGCCACTGGCTTCCATTTGCGCTCACATCGGTTTGTCTTGTCTCTGCACACTGCAGGAATGGCTCCAACTAACTCAACTGTAAATCATTCGCAGTGTTCGTGTGCTTTTGATGTAATAAACAATGCATCAACCATAAATGAAATGTGAATTTTAAAATCAGTTGTTATTTCGTCTTTCCAATAATGGCTTAAGTAATTTTGAGTTTCGTTTTAATTTTGTTTATCCTTGATAACGTCAGCCGGGCGTAGGGTTAGGCATGCACAACTTTCAGTTATGTGCTTTTAAAAAAATATATCACATGCCTCAAGCGGTGGAGAAAAAACATCATAAGGAAACCTGCGTACCTGAGATTTGACTTAACTCTCTACGTGTGTTAAGTCTGCCCATCCGCATTGGGCCAGCGTTGTGGACTATTGGCCTAATTTCTTCTGACAGGAGATATGCTTAACAGTGAGACGAATATGATTAGTTAATGGTAAATGTTCAAATATCCAGACGATAAATGTAGTTATTGCCTTACCCTGGTGACCAGGCTCTTAGCAGATCCCACCATAGGTACCGACGTGGGGCGTGTTCAGGAGAACTATCGTTCAGAGACACCAACCCGCACCCCGGGTTACCGTCTACTGCACGCGAAACCCAAGGTAAGTTACAGTTTTAATAGTATGTAGTAAGTTAAGTAGTACCTAGTAGCAGTATTTATATTGCAACTTCCCGCTTTATCTCAGCAAGTTCTGTCATCAGGGGTGATAGCCCAGTTTGAGATTGCTTATAGCATTTGCATTTGCATGTTAAGTTTTAGTTTTAATTATTCTTTTTGTAATTTTAAATTTTGTGTTTATATTGTGTGCAATAAAGTATTTTATCTTCTTTCTTTAACTACCATTGACTCAACATGTTTCAATAGTTGATAAAAAAATTATAAAAATAAAATTAATTTCATTGTAAGAAAGCGTGGGATGCTCGATATCGGTTTGTAAATATATTCAAAAGCGAGTTGGGTCGGGTCGGATCGGAAGTCGAGCTCAAAGGAGTCAGAGTTATACAAGTGAAACTAATATAAAGTGTTTAAAAAGTTAAGTGAAATAATTGGACTTCAGTAGAAAATATTTCCATTTCCATCACTTCTAAAGACGGGAATCGCGGCGCTTTATATTCCTAAACAATTTGCTTATGCAAGAGTTCGGAAATTGCTCTCATTCTAAATAAGTACCGCCGGAACTTATCTCGGTATCAGCTCAATTTCGCCTCGCAGGAATATTTACTATTTCGTCGCTTAATATTCTGATTCGTGTCTTAATAATCTATTTAAATCTGGTCGTGCTTACATCCTCGTGAATATTTAAGGCTGTATAAATATTTATATCCTTATCATAACCTTATCAGCCGATATACGTCCTCTGCTGGATATAGGCCTCTTGCATGGACCTCCAAGCACAACGATCTCGAACCGCCAGCATTCAGCGGCTCCCTGCGACCCGCTTGATATCCTCGGTTCACCTAGTGGAGGGTCGACCAACACTGCGCTTTCCGGTGCGGGGTCGCCATTCCAGCACCTTGGGACCCCAACGTCTATCGGCTCTTCGAACTATGTGGCCTGCCCATTGCTACTTCAGCTTCGCGACTCGCTGAGCTATGTCAGTGACTTTGGTTCGTCTGCGGATCTCCTTATTCCTAGTTCGATCACGCAGAGAAACTCCAAGCATAGCTCGCTCCATCGCCCGCCGAGTGACTTTGAGCCTTCTAATAAGGCCCATAGTCAGCGACCAAGTCAATATTTATATGGCTAAATGATAGTGAAAATATATTTCAGAGAGTGTACACTAGAGCTATTTGAGCTCGTACCACCGTCACCATTGCATCACGGTGCAAGACACTGGGTAGGTTTCCATCCCTTTGTCATTGACGTCCCTAGAACTCGTACGAAGCGATTTGCTTCTTCGTTTCTTATACGCATGGGTAGTGTGTGGAACTCTATCCCAAAAATAAATAGACTTTTTTTTAAATATAATTGACAGACGTAGCAGAATATGGCCTACTTGATGGTAGATGGAACACCATCGTCTATAAACAGTAAATGTTAAGCCTCATGTATCTGTAATTATACCCGGAATTGTAGAACTGTTACTCCTTCATACTGGAACACAGTAATACTGCCCGGCGTCAGAAATAAACATGGCAGTAGTGCATCCCCTGACAAGCTCGGTTACAAAAAGCTACATTAAGTACTGGCAGATACTTCGCTTAGTTCAAGTTACTGTGGGAATATGCAGATAAAATATAGGTTCTCACAAAATACGTGGCTTTTCATTGATAAAAGAATTTTCAAAATCGGTTTAGTAGAGAAGATCGGTAGAGATTACCCCCTATAATCTCACAAACTTTACCTCTTTATAATATAAGTATAAATATAGACACAGATTAAAGAATAATAAATAGGTGGATAGATTTATGTTTTTAAATATTTTAAAAACTGTTTACTAAAACTAAAAAAATAAGATGGAGATAAAGGTAATTATTATTTTATTTTAATTATTGTTATTCATTATTACTCTATTACGATATCCATTAACGTAATGATTGTTGTTATTGTTAAATCTTGAAATACAAATTATGAAAAAAGTTTCTATAAAAAAAGTAGGGTGGTAAGAAGCCACGGCCGAAGTCTCCCATCAGCCAGACCTGGACCAATTAATAAAACCTCAATCGGCCCAGCCGGGAATCGAACACAGGACCTCCGACAAGTAAATCTACCGCGTATACCTACCACTGCGCCACGGAGGCCGTCAAACATAACATATTATTACACATACCTACTCATATTAAATTTCTTTCATAAGTTGGCACGTATAAATACGTAAGGTAGTGCAAAGACTAGCTCAGGTGAGCGTGGACTTAATTATCCTTGTCTAATGCACTTCAGTTAAGTAACCCCGTACTTAATAATTGCTTCTTGTGTTTTGAAATGTAACTTCAACTTAATTAAATTTTGCTTTAGAGAAAATAAAAGTAAGTCTTTGTTAGGTTTGTTTGGTTATTTTTTATTAATAATAATCTATCCAAAATGGTGCACTTTTTCTCACAAAAATAAAAATTGAAGGGGGTGCAAAAGTTTTATATTTTAAATAATTTTTTTTAGAAATAGTAGGTATTTGATTGATTCAAAATTTTTAGAAACAATAGCTAGAAAGTATAAAGGGGGGGGGGGGGAGGGGACTGTTGAACATTTATAGAAATATATTCTTAGATGTATGTATCTAAGAATTTTTAATATTTTTAAGATTTATGTACTAGAGGACGCGACATGTAAAAAATCCCGTAAAGTGAATTATCGCATTGGAAGTGCCTCAGGCATTGCAAATGTTCATCTACAGCTGTAATCACTTAACATCACGTGACCTTAATGTTCCTTTGCCCCAAATGGCTATAATACAGTTTATATAAGCCGAGATAGAGAGTGACTTAAAACGTACACACGCGTGCAGCTTAGGGTAACAATATGCTCTTTACTTATAATACCTACTAGACATTAGCCGTGACTTTGTCAGTGTAGAACTCGGTTATTCTTAGAAAATCAGGAACGTGATTTTGTATAAATCATCATCATCATTAACAAATCATATTCGCCTGTTGAGCACTAATCTCATCGCTAAACTAGCTTTTAAACGCTGGTTAAATGCGGATTGGCAGACTTCACACACGTAGAGAATTAAAAAAAATCTCAATTATGCAGGTTTCTTCACGATGTTTTTCCTTCAACGTTTGATGCAGGTAATATTTTATTTCTTAAGCACATAACTGAAAAGTTGGAGGTGCATGCCTCGGACCGGATTCGACCCTACACCCTCCGAATCGAACGCAGAGGTCATATCCAGTTGGCTATCTTCATAATCAAAATATTTTGTTCAATTAACAGAAGATAAAGCGATTAAGCTACCATCCCAAGTTTTACTTTTCGTGACTAAAGTTATCCAGTGACCTTTTCCAAGTAGATCGAGTCTCTATTTTAGTCTTAATTAGTTCAGTGACACGTGAAACAAAACAAATAGTTAGTTTTGCTTTTATAAGATTTACTAATATGGATTGACTTTTATTTTGGAACATATACGCTACGACTCAATATTATCGGTCCACAAACAAAACCTTTGGCTACTGTCTGTATTTTCATTTTCATCGTTAACGACCCATTGTTGACCACGAGTCTCAGGATTAGTGAGTCCAACACGGTGGCCCAATGCGGGTTGGCAGACTTCACACACGCAGAATTAAGAAAATTCTCAGGAGTGCAGGTTTCCTCACGATGTTTTTCTAACGCCGTTTGAGACACGTGATATATAATTTCTGAAAATACACATAACTGAAAAGATGAAGGTGAATGCCCCGGAACGGATTTGTATTTATGTCCTCCGAATTGAAGGCAGAGGTTATATCCACTGGGCTATCACGGTTCATATTTGGTGGGTAGAGAATTAAAAAAATCTCAAGTATGCAGGGTTCCTCACGATGTTTTTCATTCGCCATTTGAGACACGAGATATTTAATTTCTTAAAATACACATAACTGAAAAGATGAAGGTGCATGCCCCGGAACGGATTTATATTTATATCCTCCGAATTGACGGCAGAAGTTATATCCACTGTGCTATCACGGTTCACATTTAGTGGTAGTTATCATATTAGGTGACGTTATTAAAGCGTTTAAACCATAAAACTTTACCATCAGGGGGTTGCGGACAATGTAAAAAGAAATTTAGGGTGACATAAGAGCCACCAATATTTCTTTTATAAGCGTTTTGCCATTGAAAAGTTTAATATATTCCGACTTTTAATTACGAGTATGTCGTTGAATCAAACTCAAGCCTCTTCAGCAGCTTGACCTAGATATCACACGAGTGTTCATGACTAGCTTTTTTGCGCGAATGCGAACGTTTTCAAGGAAAGTTTTTTTTATAATAAACTGGCAATCCGCCCTGGAGTCGCACGAGTGATATGAAGGTAGATACTATTATTATATAATAAAAAAAACCCTGTATTATATAATATGTGTACTGAATAACCCTGTGTTATAAAATACAATACAGGGTATTTTTATCGAGCTCCACGCGCCCACCAACCGCTACCGACGAAACGTACTTATTACTGGTGGGAGACTTCGGCCTTGGCTAGTTACCACTCTACCGACAAAGACGTATCGCCAAGCAACTTAGCGTTACGATGTCGTGTAGAAACCGAAAGGGATGTAGATAGTCCACAGTCCACTCCCCCTGTTATACCCACTTAATTCCCGTTCCCTTGGGAATACGGGAATAAAATATTGCCTATATACTACTCGCTGATAATGGAGCTTTCTATTAGTCATTCCATTCTGATTAAAATCGGTCCAGTGGTTTGGGTAGTGTTTTTTTTTGGACAATATTTTCTAAAAGCAAACAAATAAAAAAAACCTCTTTATAATAATTTTATTGTAGATAATCACAAGCGATTTGTAAGCCGATGTATGAATGACATCAAACATAAAAGCTTTCTGAAAGCAATAGGGAAAGATGTCTCTTTACCCATCGTATTCTGAACATCGAATCTTTTTGACAAATTATACTAATGGTTCATATGAGGGTATGTTCAAATACATCGTCAAAACTGTTTTGGCTTCGGGACACTAAAACTGTAATAGTTATTAGAGGCGTACTTACCTACAACAAGGACTATCATAATATTATATTTAAATTGCATACGTTTATTCAGATTAATGGGTAAGTAAAATCTGGTAGTATTGATGGAGTGTGTGTCTATTAGTTGAAACCTTGATTAAGAAAATAATAACATAATATTTTTAATTCACCTATGCCTCTAGTCTAAGATAGTGTTTAGATAAAATATATTATATATTGCATGCAATGATTTCAGAATAAAAACATTTCTTCTGACAACATTGATTGCAAGTAAATAAATCTTTTGAAGGACGAAATCATTGTTCAAAACAGCAGCTCCGTTAGTCATCGTGACGTTGATGATTCCGTATACCAATTTGATAATGATAATTATTTAATTTTGAATTAAGACATTATATTTTGTCCGTACCTTTCATTTGACCTTAGGTTGGTGTTCATTATAGAGTTGTACAATTTCTTTTTCGTCCCCGGAAAGACGACGAGACGAAGCTATATACCTTAGACCATAGAAAATACACTATATAATGATACCCTACACTTCAAACGCAAGCTCAGTAGCTAGTTAAAAACTGATTCCTTTAAAGTTGCTCTTTTAAAATTAAAAATACAAAAAAAAACTCTTTTAGAAATTTGCCTAGATATTAAAAACGCGTTATTCGACTAATACGTTTTAGACTATATCTTAGTCGTATCTAGATCTAGATACTTCACGGCTTATCATCGGTCCAAAAGTGTCAACAAATAAGAGGAAATTGAATTTGTGATATGAGTTTAATACCGCTTTATTGGTGAAGATGTTTATCCAAGGACGCTCATAACTCACGTTTATGTGAGGATGAATAGGCAATTTACGGAAAACAAATTGCCGCGATGTAAAGATAACTGAGATACGCCTTTCCATAGAATTTACAAATAATAGTCAATAGACTATTGGACTAATAAAGTTTGCGATAGCTAGATATATCTCGTTTTATGAAAAACATGATATAATATAGGCTAAAATAATATGATAAACATGGGCTGAAAGCCTATGATTCTATTTTAAAAAATACGTTCAATCTTCCAAGTCTAAACTGGATGGTTGAGGATTTGGAATCTTTAGACATGATACCTTCAAAACCCACCACAATCCAAACTCCATAACGAGTAATCGTACTGGTAGGAGTATGGAACGAGAAACCACCAGCTCTCATAAATGTCCAGCATTTGCAATATCATCATCATCATCATCAACCCATATACGCCTCACTGCTAATTGAGTTGTCTCCTTTCTGATTGATAGGGGTTAGGCCATAAAGTCCACCAATGCGAATTGGCAGACTTCACACACGCAGATAATTGAGAAAATTCTTAGGTAGTTAGGTTTCTCAGTATGTTTTTCCATCATCGTTTGAGATACGTGATATTTAATTTCTTAAAATGCGCATAACTGAAAAGTTGGAGGTGCATGCCCCGGACCGGATTCGAACCTACACCATTCGGAATCCACTGGGCTGTCACGGCTCTATTTGCAATATAGTAAGATGTTATTGTCACTCACTGTATTGCGCCCTTACTTCTATAACTATCAATACATTGCACAGGCGCAATGTGGATACGTTAAGGCTGAACAACCAATTAACATTATTAAGAATTTATAATTAACTGCATGTCGTAAATGTAACTATTACAATATAATCTGACTAGCCGACGCCCACGACTTCGTCCGCGTGAAACTCGATGTAAACTTTCAACTACCCCTATCCTACCCCTACCTCTACCCTACCCCTACCCTACCCCTACCCCTACCCTACTCCTACCTACCCCTACCCTACTTTTCTGGTTGGTTTTTTACACCTTGTGTCCGAAAAACTTAAATATCTTACAAAACACTATTTTTTCCAAAATAAAATTTAGCCTATGTTACTTGTGGATAATGTAGCTTTCGAATGGTGAAAGAATTTTTAAAATCGGTCCAGTAGTTTTTGAGCCTATTCATTACAAACAAACAAACAAACATACAAACAAAGTTTTTCTCTTTATAATATTAGTATAGATGAAAATGTTAAAACAATGTACGTTAGGACTTAAGTTATTCGTTTACAACTATAGTTTGTACAACATATCTTCACAAAATAGTTAAGCGAGGCAGCTTAACTTACTTTCTTGTATTTTAGACCAAACTGGCAACTACTACATAAACCAAGGTCTAGAATGTTGCGAATACTTCTGTATAGTTACTTGGTGTTTATTTGCCTAGTAGACTATATTTTAGTAACTTGTAATTCCAAACGAGATCTGCCCTTGAATTTTATGTTAAGCTAAGCACAAAGTACTTTACCATCCTTCAGATTGATTGTGATTCTCATTTTTTTTGATTATTTTTAAAAAGCATTTAGGTATTTTATACCTAACATAATGTCAATTTGATACTGTTACAAAATTACACCGATTTGGTTTTGGTAATTTCAGTGTGTGTTTTCTGTATTTTAGGGTACTGATAGTATTTTTCAAAAAAATCAAAGTTGTCTAAAATGAACATTACTGCTAAATCACGGTTTCTATTAAAACGCAAAACTTACTAACACCAAATACTAGTAGTAATATTTCTCATAGTTTGTCTAACCCAGTACTTGAACCCTGGAACTCGTGGCTAGTAACTGCACGAGTTAACGACTGGAGAAAAGTGGTAGTTGGTTAAATCTATGCAATGTATGTATATTTAATAAAACGGATGAAGGCATTCATTAATAATACACAATGAAGTTTAATTAAACGAATGATACCTCCATACGTTGAATGAATTTGAATCTCACCAACAGAGATATATATAAATGAACTAATCCCACGTACTAAATTATCAACCCTTTCACATCACAACATTTTCGCCTTTACTATTCCATTAGCGAACGTAATTATACGGCCTACATTCCAATGAACATCGCCATTTGTGTTACCAAATGACTTTTGGGCAAATAAAGGATAACATCCTTTGTTTCCTGTGCGTTTAATTTACTTGTAAAGTCCAATGAATAGTTTACAGGTAAAGATTAACTTTCTCAAGTATGTGTTGGTTCAACATATTTAATGGACTTAAGTTTTATGTATAACATTGTTTCTTATTAGATTATTAGCGGACGCCCTTGACTTCGTCTGACCTCCTTCATCCGGCTCTGTTGCAAAATCTTCTATTAGTGGACGTCTACTAATTATACCTCCCTTTCAAATTTATTTTTTCTACTAGGATTTCTAGGATTCGTGATGCAACCTTTAACTTATATATATTTACAATTAGCGGACCCGGTCTTTGCTTTGACTTTTGTGCATGTTTTCCCTACCCCTACCTCTACCTACCCCTACGCTAGCCCTATCTTACCCCTGCCCTAGTCAAATCGGTTCAGCCGTTCTCCAGATTTGCGCTTAGAAAGATTCAAGATTCATTTGTAATATTAAGATAGGTATTTTTTGTTTTTTTCTGTTTAATTATTCTCTGCTATTTTAATTACTGACTTTAACATAAAGTTGAGGGTGAATACTCGCGGTGATGAGTGCGGCCACTTTACCACTGAGCTATTGAGGCTTGAGGTTTAACTGCTGCCTGCTTATCTAAGGAGTCGTACTAACTAGTGTAACTAACCTTTATTTTTAACCGACTTCAAAAAGGAGGAGGTTCTTTATTAATATAATGAGGTCGAAGAAAAGAAACAAAATAATATGTTACCCTTTTATTAATAATATTCGCAGGTTATCTTTCAGACAAAACTCTTGGTTCAGTTATCATTGTCATTTTAAGCTGACCTATGAATAGTTCTAGTTGTGACATCAGTCTAAAGTTGGCTTTGTATTTTTCGCAATGCTTCAAAAATGCCGGGTACAGGTGTAGTAATACACCGTGGTCCAAGGTTGGGAACAGATGATGTAGAGCGTGGTGACCGAAGAAAGTCACCGTTCTGAAGTGACTGCTGTTTATGATTGGTCTGTCCATCACTGCCTCGAGCTGATGCATGCCCCAGTCGACGGTGGCTTCACTGAAATCATTTCAATTTCATCAATGTACCTACAATATGCACTTCTTAATCGTACACTCTTGGCAGAGTGGTTGTGGTTGCAGCGATGAGCGACGCCTTCTGTGCAATGTTCCTCCATTTTTGACCATTGACTGCATTTTGAGTACACTCCGCCAAAGATGACTGTGTAGCAGCCTTAACTAAATCCGTCCAGCGGGTTGGAGATCAGCCTCTGGGTCTTGTGCCTTGGACTTGCCCTTGCACTACCAACCGCTCTATTGAATCATGACTTCTGGTGATGTGGCCAAAGAACTTTAAGACCTTTTAAAAACCAAAAGTGGTTACTAACCATGATGATTTTTTTCTGTTGCCTAAATTATCAGTCATACAATTTATAATTTAGGCAACATAATTTCGTACCGACACTCAGGAATTCTTAATACCTGGTAACCGAGTTAGCTACTAGAATTAAGAATTTTCGTAAATAAAAAAGTTTTACGTCTCATCAAGATGAAGCTACTCACATCAAAATTAACTTGATAGTAATCAATTGTAAAAATGTTCCACGGATCCTGGACTACTACTCGTATCTCCTTGACAAATTACTCGTACCTCTTTGCACGTCAAGCGGTTTTAGTATTTCGTGACCTTTCGCTTTTACGAGTATATATTTAGAAGATAAGAAAAAACATTTAATTATTTGTGGAAAACTATATAATTCACTTGGCTCCTATTAATTAGAAAATAAAAAAAAAGTTTTTCTTTTCCCGGCTGTCAATCCGCATTACAGCAGCGTGGTAAATCTCATATATTTTTTGAAGATGATGAAAGGAGTATGACAAAAACAAGCTTACCTAACTTGGTCGCCATCTTTGAAAATACTTGGATGATGGTGCGCGGCATTAGCTCCTATGACGAAGAGAACGAAACTGCCCATACAATTGATACTGAGCCATGTAGTTATCACGTCATAGAAATTGACACCACTTGTGATATACATCCATAATGGCAGCAAGAAACCAATAAAGTCATGCCAGTAGATACGATTTTTTGTAGAAAATCCATCTCGACTTAAGATAATTATCATCCTGAAATCAGTACGAGTAAGTCGTTTTATATATTTTTTTAAATAACTTTATATAGATAGCTTTATGTAGGTAGCGTTTATAGTCTCAAGTTATCTGACAATGCTATATTTTAGTTAAAATTTGTATTACTTGGTCGTTTCTTTGATTTGCAATTCGCCCATCAATGTTCAGCATACGTCGACCTACAGTTAGATGAGCTTTCTAATAGGTCATTGGGTAACGAAACGGTTAAACCACTCATAATACCTAATGTCATAGGTTCCTAGAGAGCTTAAGCCCAGGATCCATGCATAACACTATAATATGCTATGATAGAGTTAGACTGTTTAATGCTGATTAGAGCTGGTTTTCAATGAGATCTGATTACTTTTTTACAAGCAATATTAATTTGCATTATTCGCATCACATGAAAAAGTATTTATGTAATACTTTTAAAATTGTTGACAGAACGAGCAAACAGTTCACTTGATTTTAAGGGGAAAAACTTTGGACTAGGCAATACTTTGCCGGCATACGAGTAACAAGTTTTTTTTTTTTTTTTTTTTTTTCTTATTTACAAGTTAGCCCTTGACTACAATCTCACCTGATGGTAAGTGATGATGCAGTCTAAGATGGAAGCGGGCTAACTTGTTAGGAGGAGGATGAAAATCCACACCCCTTTCGGTTTCTATACGGCATCGTACCGGAACGCTAAATCGCTTGGCGGTACGTCTTTGCCGGTAGGGTGGTAACTAGCCACGGCCGAAGCCTCCCACCAGCCAGACCTGGACAAATTAAGAAAATCTCAATCTGCCCAGCCGGGGATCGAACCCAGGACCTCCGTCTTGTAAATCCACCGCGCATACCACTGCGCCACGGAGGCCGTTTTCAGTTGCGACGCGCCGCCTAGCGCCTGTCGTAGGTACTGAGGCTCGTACATTATTTTAAACACTCTTATAATATTTTTAAAACTTTTTATATGTTACCTTTTAGTCCAATTCGCAATTAAAACGAATGGAAAGACAATAAATTGAATCAAAAATCCAAATTTGGCGTGAAACGGAACATCTTTTCTAGGATTCCAAAAAATCAGTGGTTCAAATCCGCTCACTTCCTGATCCATTAAAGTATTGGGGAATAGGTGATGTGAAAGTGCATGAGATACTCTAAATTCCCTGAAAAACAAGATTTACTATAGTAATTTACAGAGTAAAACGAAAAATTGAGCAAAATCTGCCTGATAACAACTTTATTGGCTACGAGACTATATGATAACAATGCAAATGCAAAATGCTCTTAATAATAAATAAGCATTCCTGAAGATACCTGTAGGACCATAAGCTTATATTAAAATAATACATCCTCAAATTTGCTCTTTTATGTATATAATTGTGAGCAGCAACCACTAGCCAGGCTTGTGAGACAGATGCAACAAGATAGGATCCGATTTGAAGCCAATAATTAGTAGCCCAGCAACACAATGCTGAAGCCAAGAACAATGATACAACCAATCCATCGGTCAGCATATCTGTGTACTTCGGTACATCTTTTGGAACTTTCTTAACTTCTTCATTCACAAGTGTCTTAAGAGTGCGATAGAAACCATCTTCTTTGAAAGTGAATGGGGAGTTTCTCGGAGTTTTGGCATCTCGAACATAAAATTGTGCTAAAGTTTTTTCTGCGATGGGCCTTAAATGGTGACATTCGAATGCTTCAGTTATATCTGTACCCTAGAAATAAAAAATTACAAAAATGTGATTGTTGTTAATATTATGTGGGATGGTATCTGATGCGATTTTTTGCTGATTATTAATTAGGTGCATTCTTCCATAAATAAATAAATATACTTAAACAATACACATCACTGTCTAGCCCCAAAGTAAGCATACAGAGTAGCTTGTGTTATGGGTGCTAAGATAGTTGATATTATAATATTAATATACAATTATATACTACATATAAATACTTATATAATGTATAAATACACACAGACACAGGAAAACACACATGCTCATCACACAAATGTTTTCCAGTTGCGGGAATCGAACCCATGGCCGTGGATGCAGGAAGCAGGGTCACTACCCACTGCGCCACGCGGCCGTCAAATAAATATTTACAAAAAACGAAAAGAAAGATTGCGTAATTATCTCAATTACCACTTCATTAGTTATCTTAATAACTTTATTATTAAAAAAAAAATCTTATCTTATTATTACTGTTTCATATTATTATTATGCCCAATGATTTACTTGGGGTTATAAAAATTGGATGATTTAACTTAATTTTTCAGCAGCAGACCGAAGAAAGAGTAGTAAGAAAGTTAGTATTGCTTGTCCCTTCCCTACCTTGTCTTGTCGTCAGTCTCCCAAATTTCTATGATTTTTATATATGAGTATGAATAATAAAGTTTTGCCCAATACTGACCACGCTGAGCACACGGCAACAACGGCCAGTGACATTTAATAATCATCATCATTAACAACCCATATTCGGCTCACTGCTAAGCACGAGTCACCTCACACAATGAGATGGGTTAGGCCAATAGTCTACCACGCTTGCCCCATGCGGATTGGCAGACTTCACACACGTAAAGAATTAAGAAAATTCTCAGATATGCAGGTTTCCTCACGATGTTTTTCCTTCACAGTTTGAGACACATGATAATTAACTGCTATTTTAAGCAATTAAATATCACGTATCTCAAACTGTAAAAAAAAGTCAAAAGTACATAACTGAAAAGTTGGAGGTGCATGCCCCGGACCGGATTCGACCTACGATCTCCGAAATTGGAGGCAGAGGTCATATCCACTGTGCTATCACGGCTGATAATAATCTAGCTTGTGGGAATGGATATACCATCATTCGTCCCACAGGTCCCTATGCCCTGCATTGGACGTCCATCAGCTGATATGATGATGATGATGATGATGATGATGATGTATACAGAGATCACTGGTCAGTGTGTCAAACATTCGTCAACGCCTATGCGATGCCGTGACAGTTTAAACATCGCATTCATTAAAAATTGATGGTCGCAACATTATCTGTTTCTAACGGTAACGTTGATGATCATAATTTTTGTGAACTATGAAAATGTATTTGCACCAAATGAAAGCTACTACTATCAAGCTACTAAAGGTAGTTTTAATCTTGAAAGAAGTAGCATTTTGGAGAAACAGTCGAAGCGCTACCAAATAAATAGAGAGGTGGCACTTACGAGTTCCTAGTACTGAATTGGAAACTTACAATCACGGAATTGGAAACTTCGATTTATTTTTCAATTTGGAAACCTTCTCGGCAATACACATGTAGGATACACGTTACATTTCTTTTATTTTATCAAACGAACACGGTTGAATTGGTTGATTTTGTTTCTTTCAGATTTCAATAAGTTTGGTCTTAGTTTTTTAACATATTGCCTTAAATATTTATTAAAATTATAATCTTGATAAACAAATTATGTACCCGTACTATATTTACGTCAGGTGCCTTCGCCTATTTGAATAAATTTTATATTGGCAATGACTATTATAAAAGCTTTATAATAGTCATTGCCAATGCAAATGCCAAAGCAAAGGACCCGAAAAACATTATGTTCTGAATTTGGAATTCGAAAAATTTTAAGTGATCATTCTTGGGTTCAAATGTATTTTCAAACCATTCAAGGGCATTCAATTGTATACAAAATTTCATCCAGATTGGTTCAGCCGCATATGAGGAACTAGCGGACGCCGGCGACTTCGTGCACGTGGAATTTAGTTTTTCACAAATCCCGCGGGAACCATGGATTTTTCCGGGATAAAAATTCCAAATTTCAGCCAAATCGCTTCAGTAGCCGCAGCGTAAAAGAGGAACACACAAACTTTCGCCTTTATATTATTAGTGTGATTACAAACATCTGCATAAGAATTTGGTATGAGTATGAAGAAGGTGTTACAATTATTGATTTACTATTGTTATAGTCATTTAGTTTGACATTAATAAAAACGTTGGTGTCTTCGTTCGCATAGGATTCGGTTTTATTGGAAACAAGCGGACGCCCAAGACTTAGTCCGCATGGATTTTTTAATCTTAAAGATCTTCTAAATGGGAACATAATATTTGAATACAAATTTACTTGTTTACTCAAAAGGATATGGTATCTGTTCCCGATTTTGCTACATTTTTTATTGACCTATCGTAGCATGATGCTATTATTAGCAATTAGGTTTTACATTCCTCGATAATTTATCAGACTACTACTAGAAGTTTTCAATTCCAGTCAGTAGTTGGAGTAACTGAGACTAATGCGTTTAATCAACCAATCGAACAAACTTATTTACCTTTGTAATATTAGTACAGATTATAGTCTATAATATGTCTTACTTTAATTAAACATTGTTTTATTTGGGAAGGCCATAAAAAGGAAAAAATCTGTTTCCTTAGTTCTCTAAGCTTTGAAGCAAAACCCGTATTGGAGTAACGTGGTGTTCTTTTATAGGAGAGATTTATGCCAGTGTCATGTAATAGGTCATTAAATAAGGTTCATAATGATATCAATGATAATGATGAAGAAATTCCTAGGTTTTAGTAGTTGCCTACACATTGCCGCATTAAGAACTTACCTTGGTAAGTTCCAACCACTCGTATCCACCCGGGTGAGTCTCCATAAACTCCTCTAAATCGTACAACCCATCATGCACTCTCCACAACCCTTCCGCGCCGTCGTCCATTGATTTCCCCTGTAGCCATTGGAAAGGGTCTCTCAAACCCTTGTCTCTCAGTGATGGGTACTTTAGTTGAGGGAAGCTGACATGAGTTTTCTTTTCAATAGCTCTTTGATGAGCTATTTTTAAATAATCCGTCTCTTTTGGAGCCATTTCTTAAAACTGCATCTTGTATTTTGTAATACGTGTTATAGAATGAGCAATTTTGTGTCAAATAACAGTTCTTTCCAATGCATTTTTATTTATATGCCTGTGTTATTAATATTGTTATCATTACATTCACACATCTTGCAAAATGAGAAGGTCATCATATCACTTTACATGTTATCAATCTTCATTAATTTATTGATGGCTGAGTGGCACAGTGAGTACTGACCGTGCTTTCTGTATTAAAGGTCGTGGACTCAATTCCCACAACTGGAAAAATATTTGTTTGAAGATTAAGGATGTTTTCCAGTGTCTGAGTTGTTTATATCTAAAGTCTTTTTAAAATACCCATAACATATACTTTGGGATTAGATAGTGATGTGTGTATTATGTAAATATTATATTTGTTTATGTTAATGTGCTTTCTTTAAATTTCTTTGAAGTCAAGTGGAACTATAAAAATGTGTATACAAAAGTGGATATTAAAAAAAGATCACTTGATCTCATAGATCAAACATAAATTTATCTGGACCTTGCTCGCGAGATTATAACTATGTCAAGTATTGAATCAACCGTAATATTTAGGTAGTCGTTTCAGCATAATAGATATTAAAAAAATAAAATGGACACTAGAGAGTCCTTAAGGGAGAAATTTAAAGAAATAAAAATCATCACTGTGCATAGTCAGTATATATTTGAGAATTTAGTGTCGTCATCAACCCATATTCGGCTTACTGCTGAGCTCGAGTCTCCTCTCAGAATGAGAGGGGTTAGGCCAATAGTCCACCACGCTGGCCCAATGCGGGTTGGCAGACTTCACACACACACGTACATTAAAACGTAGGCAAATTTAAAAGAAGGCGTGATTGTAATAATATTAATACCATAAGTCATCACTGGCAACATGCACTGTTCGAAGACTTTTGTTTTCAGGCACTGAGGTGTATGGAGGAGGCTAGTACCAGTCAGTCTCCCCTACTGCCAACCTCACATGCACGTGGTGCACCCTGCAGATGGACAGACAAGGCTCTGATGACCGACAAATGGCGGTATATCTATTCCCACAGGGTAGATTATGAAATGCCTCAGGCCGGTGTCGGGCAGCAGCGACACCGGCGCGAGTAAGTAATCTAGCTCTGCGCTGACCAAACCGCATGCCAGCGTGGTCAGTACTGGGCAAAACTTTGTGTGGAGGCAAAACATAACACAGCCCTTAGTCCTCGGCAGCTTCGCTATTCCTAGCTCTGGCAGTGGTTACGGTATCGGCGGGCAAAGATTCCGCTGCTAACCCCGACAACTAGCGGCTTACGCTCTAAATCCTACTAATATTATAAACGCGAATTTCTACTAATATTGTAATCGCGTTTACAGTTACAGTTGGATGGATGTACTCGTATGTTTGTTTGGATGTTTATTGTTCCTTAACGTCGCTACTACTGAAGCGATTTGGCTGAAATTTGAAGTGAAAATAGATTTTACTCTGGATTAACACATAGCCTATATGGGCTTATATCCGGAAAATCCATAGTTTTCGCGGGATTTGTGAAAAACTGAATTCCACGCGGACGCGGGCGGCCGCTAGTAGGTTTCTACAATATGTACAATAAACGCCTGTGCGCAACTATAAAGCAATACATAACATATTAATAATATCTATACAAACATAGACGAACGTAAATGAAACTCGCTTAGCAATCAGAGTCATAGTTCATTTCATATTTGAATTTCATATTTGAATTACGATTACTTTACAAGCACCTTCGAAACGTCAGGTAATAATATCATTAAATAATGGTGATAATAGTTGGTCGAAAACTTAAAATTAAAGTTACGAGGGTTCCGACAAGAGCCCGCGACAAATTCAGTCAGGGTTTATTTTTTTGTTTTTCTCAATTTTACAAAGGAGATGGTCCATTTCAGGTCCACTATTGTACCCCGTATCATTAAAATTTAAAAAATACAAGGATTTTAAATTTATTAAAGTGAATAAATCTAAGTAAAAAGAAATAGATAAAATAAACACCCAAGTTTTTGAGTTATATCAAGATGGCACCCATAGAGCAACTATGACATGACAATTGACAGCGAACGTCAAATCGATGAATGCATTAAAAACGTCATCAATCCGCCATTATTACCTTTATTAATGTTGCATTTCTTGGGAGATAAGGAATATTATTTCGAAAGAATTAAAGTAAATTCGTAGATTTGTACAATCAAAAATAGTTAAAAAAAATATCTTCTTTTATTTCCGCTTGTTTACAATGACTGATCCTGGGCTCCGTACAATTTTGGATCATCTCCTTTATAAAGAACTAAGTACACAATCGTATAGTGAAATTCAATTCCAAGCATTTTATCGTCTAAATAATTCTAAACACTATAGTAAGATTTTTCTATAAGCTTATTATCATTATTAAATCCCATATTCGGCTCACTGTTGAGCACAAGTCTCCTCTTATAAAGAGTGGGAAGAAGAAGAAGAAGAAGAAATACTTTATTGCACACAAACATACAATTATAAATTGAAACATTAAAAACATAAATTAAACTTAGCATGCAAAAGCGGCCTTATTACTATAAGTAATCTCTACCAGGCAACCCCTGACGAGAGAACTTGCGAAGAAAATGTGAAAAGTGGGATTAAGCCTTAGTCCACCACGCTGGCCAAATGAGAATTGGCAGACTTCACGCACATAGAGAATTAAGAAAATTCTCATGTACGCAAATTTCCTCACAATGTTTTCCTTCACCGTTTGAGACACTTCTTAAAATGCATAAACCTGAAAAGTCGAAGGTGCATGGCCCGAACTGGATTCAAACCTACGCCCTCCGAATTGAAGGCTGAGGTCATATCCACTAAGCTGTCGAGTTTAATAAAACCTTAGAACTTTTTGAGCGACATTACCGTGGCTTAATTTGCCCACCCCGTACTACGGACTAATGCCTGTATTTTGCATATGCCACGGTACTGCTAACAATTTTTTTATTGCTTCTAAAGGAAAAAGGCTCATTGTGCTAAATTTTATGTGTGCTGTGTATGTTTTGTGCGGCTGTGCTTTTGATTAATCTAAGAAGATCTATGGTAAAATTTAATTCGTACGTGAATAAAAAATTCAAATATTAGATTTCTATATTTCTTATTCTGTGATTCCAGTATTACGGACGTAAAAATCATTTAACGTAGGTACCAAAGAGTAAATTAATATATCGTGAGCTGTACCGCAAGGTGCGAGTGACAGTTCGTTTTATTCTTGAATGTTCGCCGCGATTCACAAAATAGTACGTACCTATTAAGAACGTCATACGGCAACTGTCACCCGCACCAAGCTACAGCGCACGAACTATAAAAAATCACGTGATCGGCTTACTTATTACAAAAATTCAAAATATATGTTTGGAAGTTTAATTTATAATTGTATTTTTGTGTGCAATAAAGTATTTCTTCTTCTTCTTCTTCTTCTTATACGTTAAAAAAGCTATGCAGAATATTGCAGTTTGAACGTAGCTTAAGAGAATGTAAGTTTTTAGTTAACATTTATTTTCTTGCAAAGTCGCTAGTGCGGAAATAAAAATAACAGCATAATTTTAGTAGCCTAGACTGTTTACCGCTATTGTATATATTATATATATTGTATTTATTCTTATAATATTAGTTAGGTAATCACAAAAGTAGCTTTGTGTACAGATTTCGTCGTTAAAATAGCCGTTAAAATAATGACAGCAATTTCCGTAGTCTCTTGTAAATTAACTTTTTGAAATCTTTTGCTAAAATGAAATCTAAATGGTTAAAATTTTCATATGGGACCTTATGAATGTCCACAGCGTTTGGTAGTTCGTTGTATAACCTGTCCACGTCTATGGGGTGAGCCAGCCAGTCCTCTTCGCTGTAGAATAAAGACACCGGTACTCGGATACGATTCAGAGCGTATCGTGGCGGAGTCTGCGATCCATATTTTATCCTATTCCCTTCCGCGCCCAAGTCAAACTTTCTGAATTCCCCCGAAAGGACACCTTGGCCATAATGAGCGAACTGTTTTACTGACGCACCAGCCGGCATGTGACCCATGACTACGGGCAAATTAGTCACGTTGAGTTGTTCCAAATCAAACCCGAAGATTAAGAACAAAAAATTGCTGCACAGAATGTCGGCAAAAGGCCCGACACCGCATATCAAAAGTCTCAATGCTTTCGTCAAAGAATTATCTGGTAGAAACTCGTAAACACCCAGATGCTTCATCACATCGTAAATTATAGGCGTGCCCGGTGACAGCAGCCTTACTATTGGTGACTTTACGTGCGTCATATACGCTACCGGAGACAGCGCTACCATCAAGGACACTTTGTCGTTGTACTCCTCTCTCTCTGCTGCCATCACGAAGAAGGTCGTAGTCCCTTGGGAATGTCCGATATATTTTAGCGTTGCAGACTTACTAATTCCCAGTACATAGTCAATCATAGCCGGCAGATCGTAGTATCCGATTTCGTGCCAGGAGAAGTTCCAGAATTCCGCCTCAGATGTAGAAAGAAATTCGTGATTCCGAGAATGTTTGTTCCCGCGCGCGTTTCCCATCCAGACGTCATACCCTTCATTTGCTAAGAGGTAGGCGAGTCCGCTTTCTGGACCGGCTAAAACAAAGTCGTCGGCACTTCCTTCCAAGCCGTGCATGAGAAATACCACTGAACCGTTGCTCGGTATCCTGAACATCTGAAGATTGTAACCGTCTTCTGAACGCACAATGTGTCTTTCCACTGGATAGCCATATTTCGTTATAAGATCACCGATGCTTAACATGACATCTTCATTGTTTACGTTAGCATTATATTCTGATACCAATAAATCCGCGTAATTTAGCAAATTCTTGTTTTTAAGCAATGGGAACGTGTTGAACGAGCTGACAATCTTGGAGATTGCATCGGGAACTTTGGTGAAGGCACCGACGGTGTTTGTCACAACGTCCGCAGAAATTTGCGAAGCGAATTGAACTATACGGTTGTTCATTAGCGTACTTACAGCACTCCCGAACGGAATTATCACCTGGCAGTGGCATGATACCAATAATACCATAAACGTAAATCCGATGGCAGTCATAGCGTAGCGACCAACACACGATCAAATGGGAAACTGAGCTCATCTCACAAATTTAACCTTGACGTAGAAGTGTTTTTACACTATAGTTCTAATATCTTATTCATTATACGCTACTTATCAGTACATCCTGTTCCAATCTACCGAAATTGCCATGGCATTGAATAATTTATTTGCAAACTACAAGTTTATTTTGTAATATTAAACATGTAGTTTATATTATTTGTAATTTTCCCAGTACTTACCTAATATAAATTGGGTGCATACCTATGTTTTTAATCATTATCAGCCTATTTGAATTATGTATTGCAGGACCAGACCCCTCTTCTCATAGGAGAGGTGATTTGGAGCTTATATCCACCATGCTGCTCTAATGCGAGTTGGTGAGCTTAAGGTGATAATGTTTACCCAACTCTGTAACGATCAGTATGTGATCATAATGATAATGACCGGCACCGACGGCTTAACGTGTTCTTTAAGTTTTGGGGTGTATCACTACTAACTAGGCTATGTCACTGTATGTTTCTGTCTTTACATACAACATAAATAGGTCGTTTAATGAGTTATACCTGCTATTCAAATAATAATAGGAAGACCTCATCGGAAAAATATTTTAACATTTACACACATAGGTACATACCGTATATACAAACGACATACTCGTACGATGCCGTGTATATGATAAATATATCAATAGTAATAATCAGGTTGTACCTTAAGGTAATAATTACTTAGCAATTCTGTAACTAAGCTATGAGTTCTTGTGTATTTCTTGACTGCTGTATACAAAATAGGTATTTATAATATTATATAGTTTTATAATGAAAGTAGCAGAATCTTGCGGTTTCTCCCACCTAGTTCCCATTCTTGTGGAAATATGGAAATAAAATATAGCCTATGTTACTTTCTGATTGTCTAGTTTTCTATTGGTGAAGGAATTTTTCAAATCGGTCCAGTAGTTTCTGAGTTTTATAGTTACATACAAAAACACATAAAATACTTCTCTTTATAATATTTTGCAGATTTGTAGATGTATAACACACTCAATAGATATAGATTTTATTTTATAATTAATTATATTATATAATACATTATATTATACTTATTTAGAAATAGTAAATAGTTAACCATTGATAAAAATATCGCAGACTATCTTTCTGACAAAAGTTTTGG
Organism: Bicyclus anynana; assembly: GCF_947172395.1. Classification (NCBI taxonomy): domain Eukaryota; kingdom Metazoa; phylum Arthropoda; class Insecta; order Lepidoptera; family Nymphalidae; genus Bicyclus; species Bicyclus anynana. Next base: position 9,538,717 of record NC_069094.1, on the reverse strand, counting down.
TTCAGTTTTCAGTGTCATTTTAAGCTGACCAATGAATAGTTCCAACTGTGACATCAGTCTGAAGTTTGCTTTGTACTTTTCGCATTGCTTCAAAAATACCGGGTACAAGTATTCCAAAACAGCGTGGTCTAAAGTTGGGAATAAATGATGGAGAGCATGATGACCGAAGAAAACCATGACTTTGAAGTGGCTGTCGTTCACGCTCGGTCGGTCCATAACTGCCTCTAGCTCGTGCATACCCCAATCGATAGTGGGCTCACTGAAAATGGAAATTAAAGTCAGTTAGTAAAGTTTTGAACCTTTGTATTGAGGTATACCTCCCAAAGCCAGTGTCCAAACTCCCTAGTTGCATACCGTGCTTACAAACTTTGGGCTTTTAAAAATGGTGGTTTCGCCATTCGAAATTTATGCTGCCTCGAAATGGTCCCACTAACCTTTTTTTTTATTATTTACAAATTAGCCCTTGACTACAATCTCACCTGACGGTAAGGGATGTTGCAGTCTAAGATGGAAGCGGGCTAATTTGTTAGTAGGAGGATGAAAATCCATACCCCTTTTGGTTTCTTGACGACATCGTACGCTCTCTCGCTTGGCGGTACGTCTTTGTCGGTAGGGTAGTAACTAACCGCGGCCGAAGCCTCCTACCAGTCAGACTTGGACCAATTAAGAAAATCTCATCAGACCAGCCGGGGATCGAACCCAGAACCTCCGTTGTGTAAATCCACCGCCCATATCACTCCGCTACGGAGGCCGTCAAACCTATGTGATTTTAAAAATATAGAGTTTCTGAATTCGTGTCCTGAGTTGAATTGTATACTGTGTTATTCTTTCATGTTAGGAGTTTTCAGTAAAATCATGAGGAAACCTGCATACCTGAGAATTTTCTTAATTCTCTTCGTGTGTTAAGTCTGCCCATCCGTATCAGGCCAGCGTGGTGGACTAAGGCCTAATCCATTTTGAGTGGAGCCTCGTGCTCAGCAGTAAGTAGTGGGTCGTAAAAATTGCCGGATAATAATATATACCATCCAAAGCGCTTACGATCATAATTCAGGTATAACTCCACTTAAGTTTAGGCCTATGCTCAGTAGTTAGGCGTGAGGTTGCTAAAGATGATGAAATCTCACCTGACTTGGTCTCCATCTGCGAATATATCCGGATGATGATGAGCAGCGTTAGATCCTATGAGATAGAAGACGAAACTTCCCCCACATATTATACTGAGCCATGTCGTGATCACGTCGTAGAAGTTGGCTCCACTGACAATGTACATCCACAAAGGAAGCGAGAAACCAAGGAAATCATGCCAGTATACACAGTTTTTTGAAGAGTTTCCATCACGAAAAAAGATAATTAACATCCTGAAATAAGTACAAAATAATGAGTAACATTCTTTTAGACAGGCACTATGAATTAATTTCATTAATTTCTCTAACTAGATACTATAAAGTTTGATATACAAAGTCACAGAATAGATTTTCAAACTTAAAATACTCGAGTAGTAAACTGTCTAATACAGCTCTGATTCAGTTCTTAGCTAGAACTTGCCAGAAGTTTGGCAGAATGTATTTGTTATTAATTTTTACCGATTATACTTTAAACAAATATTTCTCAAAAGTACCTTTTGATCCAATTTGCAATGAACATCAATGGAAAGGTTAGAAGTTCAAATAAAATCGCAAAATTGGCGTAAAAGGGTACATTTCTTCTAGGATTCCAAAAAATTAGAGGCTCGAATGCGCTTATTTCCAAGTCCATCAAAGTGTTAGGATAAAGATGATGTGAAAGCGAATGAGATATTCTGAAGTCCCTGAAAACAAAATTAGATTGTATTAAAAAAAAAAATTTTCTTCAGCTATTTTTAAAGGAACAGGCATTTTACTTCTGCCTTCGGGCTTCTGCGCTCGGCCAAACCCCGGTAATGCCGCTGAGGTCCCATTAAGGAGCCTACGGCACTTACACAATCAGAAAAAAAGCTTACTTGTAAAGAATAAAAAAAAACTATTATTCCACGTGGCTTACATTATTCGCTTCTGTATTTATTTCTAGTGGTCTTGGGTTTTTATTTACATCATTTTAAATCGGATAAGTGCAAGTTGAAGACACACATCGAGAGTTCCGTAAGTAAAATCATTATAAATATTTCAGGCTTCGAATTGAGCAGTTTTTGTCGAGTAATCCCGGATTTTTAGACTCTCTGTTCTGATTTAATAATAAATGTATAGTTTTTTTCTTGTCCTTGTCGTATATTACGACCTTTGTGGTGTCGAAATATGTGCTTTTGCTGAAATAAACAGCCGTATCTTTTTTTCGTAAGCTTAGAAGTTTCATTTTATCACAACTTCGTGGGACCGTATGAGTATCTGACTACTAAAGGGCCTTGACAGACATACGGACGGACGGACAACAAAGTCATCCTATAAGGGTTCCGTTTTTTCCTTATGAGTTTTTCCTTATAACCCTAAAACCAAACAACTATGATGATGGAATAAAACTTTCTTAATTACCTGAAAGACCATAAACTTAAATTGAAATAGTACATCCTCCAATTAGTCCTTCTATGTATATAGTTATGAGCAGCTACTGTTAGCCAGGCCAGTGAAACAGATGCAACAATAAAAGATCCTACTGCGAGCCAATAGTTAGTAGTCCAGCATGACAAGGTCGATGCTACGACTAGTGTCACAAACAGTCCATCTGTCACCATATCTGTGTTCTTCAGCTTATCTTTTGGTACTTTCTTTATTTCTTCATTCACAAGTGTCTTTAGAGTGCGATAGAAACCATCTTCTTTGAATGTGAATGGGGAATTTCTTGGAGTTTTTGCATCTCGAACATAAAATTGTGGTAACATTTTTTCTGCGATCGGTCTGATATGGTGACTTTCAAATGCTTCGGTTATGTCTGTGCCCTAAAAAGTAATAAAATGGTTATTACAGAAAACGAATCAATGATCAGAATTTTAAAGGGTTTAATAAATTCTCAAGTGATGGTTACTATTTTCTTTAACATTGAAAACACTTAAAAGTAGGTATACTCAGCTATTGTTTATTGTTTTAATAGCACCTAAATATAAAAAAAAGATTGAATGAATTGTTGAAAACAGATACTCATATTGACATTTGACGACAATCTTTACCTCCATTTCCTACGGACAACCCTTTGTGGATAAAATTACAGTTGACATTTCTCAATTAATTTGATGTTTATTTTAATAGGTTGTTAATGAACATGAAATTTGTGAATATGCCAGCTGTTGTTAAGTGACGATGCAGACTAAGATTGTAGCGAGTTTACTTGGAGGAGGTACAAGTATATTTTACCTTTACCTTTGACTGTATTCTACCCAGCACCATACCACTTCACGGTATATCTTTGCCGGTATCGTGGTAATTAGTCATAGCCGATGTATATCACCAGACTAGACCCGAGCCAATTTAGAAAATATAAAATCCTAAACTAACTCAACCTTGAAACCTAATTCAGGTTCTCCGTTGAAAAACAAAGCAGTCTGCCAACTTACAAACTTCTTGAAACAATTTAATAATTATCACGGAAAACAGTTATCATCGAAATAGTAATACTAGCGGACACACGCGACTTCGTCCGCCCTTTGGCGTCCTTAAACGATATCTACTAACTATTTGCCACCTCCCTGCCGAATTTCATTTTTGTGCGTCAAGCGGTTTTCGTGATTTCGTGATGAGTGACCTTTTGCATTTAGGTATATATTAAAATGTCTTTACGCTCGACAAAAGATATACCTCTACATCAATGCTAGAAATAATAAAAATTAGATCGAGGATTGGCGTTATATTTGGAAAAAGTGGTGAACGTTTATTGGATTCTGTCAGTGTTTACCACAGAACAGACAACGCTAAAAGCAATAGAAGTAGCAAGGGGGCGTGGCCCGCGTACACCCGGGTGTGCGGAACATCGCAAGCGTGTCCGCGCATGTACTAGCAGTCTTGTTTTGTTCTGTGACAAAAGGAATAAATAATATTCAACTCTAAAGTAAGGGTGTCATATTTCATTTTTCACTAAATATTAAACAGCCATTTAGGCCACGCCACTGGGTACGCTGGTTTCAATACAAAGAATTGACAGTTTATAAATCTAGTTACCTCTTATATCTGTGGTGTTTACTAATGGCTGTTTAGATAAATTGGTTGATGTGTTATGCAATCGTCGTTACCAACCCATATACGGCTCACTGCTGAGCTCGAGTCTCCTCTCAGAAAGAGAGGGGTTAGGCCAATAGTCCACCACGCTGGCCCAATGCGGATTGGCAGACTTCACACACGCAGAGAATTAAGAAATTCTCTGGTATGCAGGTTTCCTCACGATGTTTTTCCTTCACCGATTGAGACACGTGATATTTAATTTCTTAAAATGCACACAACTGAAAAGTTGGAGGTGCATGCCCGAGACCGGATTCGAACCCACACCCTCCGAAATTAGAGGCAGAGGTCATATCCACTGGGCTATCACGGCTATTGTGTTATGCAATATCACAATAATACTCTAAATGTGACGCAGTAGCTTGACTCCGATCTCATATCTGAGTTGATTGCTTATTTGACCTTTTTATCTCTTATTGATATTATAAATGTTTATATAAAATCAGTAGAATAACAAACAGGCAAACAATGTTATTAACATAAATAATTTTACACCTCAATAGCTCAACGTAAAATGGTTGGTTGGTCAACAGCGGTAGGTAGCGATAGGTTCTATCCCTTTCCATTGAATTTATACTTTAAAGAGCTTTTTTTAATAATTGTACTAACCTACAAAATTTAGGTCTAAGAGGTCTGTTTAAATAAGATTCGACATTACAACTATGTACTCGTATGTACCTCTGAACTACATAAATGCTAAGAGTAATAGAACTGCCGTTCATTTTATTATTGTTTTTTTAGATAAATACAAAAATCTGATGCTTTTTCAGACTTTACTTTAAGTTTTACATACTTATCCATAATAAATATTAATTAGATCTTTTGAAATGAATATCCTTGTCCAACAATCAAAGTTACAATAGTATGGTGGAACTAGATTCTCATCTCTTTTAATAAATAAATCTTTAACAACTCGTTGATATTAACTGATACCTGGTTAGAAAAAAGCAATAGCTACTTACTATCAAATTAACTTCTAACTTATTACGTTATAGAGAGTTAGAGATAGGGTTTGTCATAAACCAAAAACAAAATGAAATTAAATCACAAATTAATACTTGATGAAAGTTATTAGAATGAAATGTATTTTAATAACTAATAATTATTGTGTTCAGTTAATATCTCACCTTGGTAAGTTCCAACCACTCGTATCCACCCGGATGAGTCTCCATAAACTCCTCTAAATCGTACAACCCATCATGCACTCTCCACAACCCTTCCGCGCCGTCGTCCATTGATTTCCCCTGTAGCCATTGGAAAGGGTCTCTCAAACCCTTGTCTCTCAGTGATGGGTACTTTAGTTGCGGGAAGCTGACGTGAGTTTTCTTTTCAATAGCTCTTTGATGTGCTATTTCTAAATAATCCGTCTCTTTTGGAGCCATTTCGTTAAATTGTATTACGTTTTCTAAAACGTTTCACACAATGGATAATTTAATGCTAATTAACAGATTCTCTCGTGCCGTTTATTTATATACAATGTTTATACTTTTAATACATTGTTATCAAATACACATTAAACATCTTGGTCCGTATACTCTTCCAAATTGAGAGGGTTATCAATTTGTTCTTCATGGTCCATGAGAATGTGACGGCCAGAGATTTATCATTTTATAGAGTTGAAAGTTCAGTTTGTACCATAAACATATTTTTTATTATAAATTGGATAATCACACTAATATTATAAAGGCGAAAGTTTGTGTATAAGTGTGAAAGTGTGTAAGTATGTTTGTTCCTCTTTACGCTGCGGCTACTGAAGCGATTTGGCTGAAATTTGGAATGGAAATAGATTTTACTCTGGATTAACACATAGGCTACTTTTCATCCCGGAAAAAACCATGGTACCCGCGGGATTTGTGAACAGCTGAATTCCACGCGGACGAAGTCGCGGGCGTCCGCTAGTTTTATTATAATTTTTAGATCAAAATCAAATATAATTTTTTTGATGTAGGCTAAGTAACAAGCAATTTTAAAACGACAAGTTTGACTAATTGTAAAGACTCTACCATCAGTTCTGAAGGCAACTTCTGTTGAGAAGAGCCGGCAACAAACTCAATTGTTTTTTTTTTAAATCGTACATTATTATAATTTACAACACATAGTAAAGTTCAATACAATTTCCTTTATTTTACCTCCGTGAAGGTGGAAGCTGATCTAATAGCCTCCAAGTATATTTATCGTTAAGAAATTCATCAATTCTGTAGTAACTTCGACTAAATAAATGTTTTCTCATTGCCTGAACTTATTTATGCATTGAAAGGTCCTTAACCGTCTTGGGGCTCTGCAGCTCCTGTAGCCAAGGGGCATGTCGATTCTCTTTCTACGATCGCTAACGCTTCGAAAACTAGAAAAAAGGTCACGTGATCAAGATCTGTCATTCCCATACATTTTTCTAGTTTTCGAAGCGTCTGCGATCGTAGAAAGAGAATCGATGTTCCACTTGGCTACAGGGGCTGGTTATAGAAGAGAACACCTAACTTAAACTGGGACTGGAAAGGAAGGAAACGTTTTGGGGTGTGATGACTTTGTAATGTAGCAGGTTTAAATGGTCTAGACCAACAATATGAGGTACTTTTATTTGAGGATGCTGCTTTTATATAATAGATTCTATTATATTCTATTTTTTTTTTTATTTGGATTGGAAATAAACAGGCTTATTATTATTATTATTATTATATTCTGTTTTGACGGCCTCCGTGGCGCAGTGGTATGCGCGGTGGATTTACAAGACGGAGGTCCTGAGTTTGATCCCCGGCTGGTCCGATTGAGATTTTCTTAATTGGTCGAGGTCTGGCTGGTGGGAGGCTTCGGCTGTGGCTAGTTACCACCCTACCGACAAAGACGTACCGCCAAGCGATTTAGCGTTCCGGTACGATGTGTAAAAACCGAAAGGAGTGTGGATTTCATCCTACTCTTAAAAAGTTAGCCCGCATCCATCTTAAATTGCATCATCACTTACCATCAGGTGGGATTGTAGTCAAGGGCTAAATTGTAGAGAATAAAAAAAAGGGTGGTTTAAAGGGTCAAGACCCACAATATGAGGTATTTCTGTTTAAGGATCCACTTGTATTCTATTATATAACAACATATTTCTTATATAAAGTCGCTGTTAACCAACACCGCCTGAGATTTTATATTAGCAACTACAATGATAGTCCATCATGATTACTAATTAACTTTATATTTTAACCCCCGACGCAAAAATGTATAAGTTTGACGTATCTGTCTGTCTGTCAGTCTGTGGCAGCATAGATCCCGAACGGATAAGGCAAGTGTTCTTAGATATGTTTGATGAAAATCGGTTGAGCCGTTTAAAAGTTGTGAGGGGTGAAATTGGGCAAAAACAACCGAATATCAGCAAATATACTCGAGTGGGATCTCAAATGAAAGCACACTGAAAGAGTTAATGATTTGATCGAGAGTGTAATTAATAATTTCATTTCATTCAGGAGTTTTTCAAAATTTTCAATTTTATGTTATTTTATAATACCGTAAAAATATGGTTGTCGCTTAAATTGTTTAGTTTAACAATAGGAATTTGAATTAGTAAGTCCTTTTAAGGAAACAATTTTTTATAAGCCTCAATAGCTCAACGGTAAGAGCGGTTGGACTCATCACCGAGGGGTGGTGGTTCAATCCTCACCCTGTTGGTCTATTGTCGTACCCACTCCTAGCACAGTCTTTCCCGACTAGTTGGAGGGGAATAGGAATATTGGTCATATTATAAAAAATATGGCAAATATACTTAAGAAAAAAAAAGATATTTCTAACTGTTTACCCGACTGCAAGAAGGGTTATGTTTTTCGCGCGTATCTTGTATGTATGTATGTATGTATGTATTTAAGTAATATTCTTTATTACCTCATATCTTCCAAACCACTGAACGGAGTTACGTAATTAGGGATCCCGACTGTTTCCTAATTGCTTTCTACACTTCTGGGCTGAGCTTGTTTTTTTTTTGTTTTCAGTTTTTTTTATACTTTATGCAATCGGGTTTTTATTTGTTTAATTAATTTATTTATTAGTATTTTATCCACTCGTTTAGATATTTCAACATACGTCTGTTCTATTTACTTCTAAGTGTGTTCCATTGCGTCACCGACTCATCAGTCATTCGATTGACAAGATAAATGGATGTAAGCTTTGCTTCATCATATACCTAGGGGAATAGTCTAACGACAATTAATCGCTTTTCTGTAAATGGCTTCCAAATTCAATGCAGAAACTTCTATCATGTACACTAATATTATAAGATGAGATATTTGTATTTCATATGAAACGTCTAAAGTAAAAAATACTAGACCGATTTGGAAATTTTCTAACCAATAGAAAGCTACATTATCAGTGAGTAACATAGGCTATATTTTTCCCCTTATTTCTACGGCAATCGAAACTATGCTCGTGAAACCGCGAGGTTCTGCTTGTTTGTTTGTAAACTTATCTTGTTTGTTGGTTTTGACTTGGTTTAGAAAAAGAATTTCGAGTGATTTCCATTCATTATAAAGTAAAACAAACCGCTTTGATTTTTAAATATTCCATCTTCAAAACATAATAATAAAAACCTAATGCAAATATGATCAGTAGTTTTTATGATATTGCTGAAATATGAAATATACAAATATAATTAGGTACACATTAGATAACTAAAATAAAGTTGAAAATAATTGACAACGTTTATATACATTTATACACAATTAATGAACATTTAATTTAATAAAATATAAAAAAATATTTTTCTTTTTAACCATCATATAAATTATGTAGCTATTATTCATTACAAGAGGCCAAATCTTTCTCATTTTAATTTTATTGAATAGGAAGGCTTTTAGTGATTTTTCTTTTCGTTATTAAAGCAATACGTTTTCGTTGGTCTTAGTCTAATAAGATTATCTTCAGACGCATATATAATGCTCCCGTCAGCTTCGATGGCTATTCCATACACGTTTTCTATAGAAGTAAGCTTTTCCACTTGTTTAGTGTTATCATCGATATAATATAAGCCATCTGGAGTAGAAAAGAACAGTTTACCATTCAAATCATACGTGATACCGTTAACATTGTAGTCACCAACGTATGAAATATAATTCTTGATCTTCTTATGAACGAATAGTCCAGATGAGTTTGAAAAGTAAATGTTGTCTAAATTATCAATAGCCACTAACATTCCCTTCGTATCAATTAGCTCAGGCACTCTATGAGGTTGGTCATTCTTTACCACGTAAACATGTTCGTCTGGATATGACGAGTAATACAAATCTTTTTTGAAGAACAATTGCCAAATGTTATGATCGGTAACTTTTAAACGTTTAGCTGCTTTGGTTTCATAATCAAACTGGTATATGCCGTCTTGACCACCCAAATACACAATGTTTCGATGCTCGTCCACAGCATTAGCGAATCCTCCCTGGATACCAGTTATAATTCCGAATTCGTTGGTTTTCAGATTGAAGTATGCCGATTCAAAAGACTTGTCTGGATCAGAACTTGAGTAACTGAAGAACAAAGTGTTCGTGTTAAAGTCGATCGCTAATTGATACGGGCTCGATATATTACTTTTGAGTATTTGAGGTTCATGTTTGATGTTATGAACTACAATACCATCACAGTTTTCAATAGGAATTCGCGCTCCTGCATATGCGAATAGTGCCAAAAGTATAATTAACTTCATCTGAAAAAAAAAACAAAATATTTATAATAAAAATAATAAAAATAAAATCAATCCATATTTGGCTATAACTTCAAAATAATTAAATTAACAAAATAAGAAATAAATTCGCCTATAACAAGTTTTATTACAATTTTAACTTTATATCTCTATACGGAATGTCAAAAACAAAATGTCATTAACACTGAAGTTTCCATGGAAACCAACCATGTCACAGCGCTGTAACTTTACAGAATGCGGGCGCTGCTACTTACGAGCACAAGCTCGCTAATTCGTACTTTCAGTGTGACAAATGTCATCAAAATCTGTTTAGCAGTTATTGATATAATATTATTTACCAACATTAAAAAATGTCAAAGTGAGTGTGTTTGTTACTCAATCGCTGTTTTAAGTACAGATCGTCGTGAAATTCATGTTCTTCGAGTAAAAATTTAAATGCATATCGAAATTTTACACGAAAACTAGCGGACCCGGTCAATCATCGCTTTGACTCAGTCCCTCCCTACCCCTACCCTATTCTACTTTTACCCTACACCTACCCTGACCTACCCCTACCCTATTCCTACCCTACCCCTACGTTACCCCTGGGGTTTAGGGTTTTGAAAAATAGATAGTAGCCGATTCTCAGGCTTACTGAATATGCATAAAAGATTTCATAAGAATCGGTCAAGCTGTTTCAGAGGAGTATGGGAATGAACATTGTGACATGAGAATCCTATCCTACTAAATATTATAAACGCAAAGTTTGTATGGATATTTGTTTGTATTTTGATTTAATTTTATGAGTGTTTGTAACTCTTTCACGCTTTGGCTACTGAATCGAATCGCCTGAAATTTGAAGTAGAGATAGATTATAGTCTGGATTAACACATAGGCTACTTTTCATCCCGGAAAAATCCATGGTTCCCGAGGGATTTGTAAAAAACTGAATTTCCACGCGGACGAAGTCGCGGTCGTCCGCTAGTTTTATATATTAGATGTAAACGCACTACACCACATCTATAGAGATTTTATTAAATGTATGTTTCTAAGAATTCAGTTACAAAATTATACATAATTATGATATACTCATTCTAAATTCGGTTTGCACTAAGTCTTCCTATTGTACACAAATCATACTTTTAATTGCAATCGACTTATTTCACTTTCATATGTATAATAACTGTGTATCACAAATCATCTTCATAGATCTCGTAAGTCTTAGTTATTTTATAAACTTAAAACAATATTTAAATACTTACAGTTTATCTAGTGTCAACCAGCAAGAAAATATTACAACTAGCTATAACATACTGATGTTTGTTTTTAAAACGGCTACTGATGTCTCCAAAGGTTAGTATAATGTTATCAATTAATTATAACTAAGTGTACGTATAATATTATGCGAATTGTTATTCAAAAACATACCTAAATGAGTATTCATTTGTTTTCATCACTAGGTTCAAATTCGGTTGAATGTTTTATGAAGTTGTTATTATAATCAAATATACTGAGAAATTATTATAATATGTTATTATTATATTGGGAATCCCGTTTTGTTCATAATAGTCATACCAACTATGGCAAAGAGCCTTATCAACCCTGTGATCCCTGCCCCCGAATCCGGAGGGCGAATTCGGTGCGGGGCATGCACCTCCAACTTTTCATAAGAAATTAAATATCAAGTGTCTTGAACGGTGAAGGAAAACATTGTGAGGCAACCTGCATACCTAAGAATTTTCTTTATCATCTACATGTGTGAAGTATCCGCATTGGGCCAGCGTGGTGAACTATTCGCCTAACCCTCAATCTCAGAAAAGGCTCGTGCTCTGCAGTGAGCCGAATATGGGTTGATAATGATGATACCAGCAATCGAACAACAAGTTCAATGATTGATTGATTGATGATTGCACACCTTTCATTTTCAAATGCCAAGACTTAAAAAGTATATACAATAAATCATATACTTTTAATTTTTGTTTATCTGTCTGTCTGATTTACTGAATAGCTACCGATTTTTATGGGAAACTGAAAGACAGAGGAGCTTATTGCAACATATCTCCTGGAAAAATCCATGTTTCCCGCGGAATTTGTAAAAACCGAATTTCACGTGGACAAAGTCGCAGACGTCCTAGTCTATAATATATCTGGCGCCTTCCTCAGACACGTGTGTACGTGTATAAATTATAACTCGTGCGCATTAACTTGACACCTTGCTCACAAACACAAACAAACAAAACACAGTGCATACGTCATTCGAGCCAGATGTCAAGTTAATGCGCACGAACTGTACAAGTATAAAGTAAGATCTTATAAAATGGACTGCTTTTTGTCTGTTACAAAAAACTATTGATAGTTTACTCGTTATTAGGAGATGGATGGAAAAGACAATTGTATGTCGAATAAGTCCGGAATGCTGCTTTGACACAAAATTAACTGCTTGATTTATTAGCGACCCTCTTCAACAGTTGGACAGAACAATCTATAAGAATAAAAGCAAAGTCCAATGTATTGGTTGCTTAAATAGGGTTTCCTTAAAAGATTGCTGAAATAAATTTCGTCTACTGTTCGTTTCGAGATCGTTTTTATTTGAATCTGATTGATCTGTCGATTTCTCAAGAGAGCTGTTCTTGATGTCTTTTGCAGATGAAATACCAAAATATAATCAATTTAAAACAGAAGCTATGCTTGATAAGTATAGTTATTATTAAAGTAAAAACAACAAATTGGAACATTGGAGCTGCGTGGCGAGTCTAAGCTCCATATTACCTACAAGAAGAAGGGTTTTGCTATGTTAAAATAGAATGTTAATCTATACTAATATATAAAGCTGAAGAGTTTGTTTGTTTGTTTGGTTGAACGCGCTAATCTCAGGAACTACTGGTCCGATTTGAAAAATTCTTTCAGTGTTAGATAGCCTATTTATCGAGGAAAGCTATAGGCCTCATATAACGAGGAAGACTATAGCCTATATATTAACCCCGTATTCCTACGGGAATACGGGAAACCACGCGGGTGAAACCGCGCGGCATCAGCTAGTCTATACTAATATAATAAAGCTGAAAAGTTTGTTTGTTTGTTTGTTTGTTTGTTTGTTTGAACGCGATAATCTCAGGAACTACTGGTCCGATTTGAAATAATCTTTCAGAGTTAGATAGCCTATTTATCGAGGAAGGCTATATGCTATATTATTTTCTCCGTATGCCTATGGGAACGTAAACCACCTGACGTCAGCTAGTAGCAATGTTCTCATTCCACTACAACTAGTTGGAAAAAACTGTTAGGAGTGGGTACGACAATAAGAGTGGGATCGAACCACGACCTTTCAGTGATGTGTTGTGATGAGCTATTGAGGCAATGGCGTAGATTTTATTACACAAACAAATCTACACTGATGGTTACGACGGTCTCGTTCGCGACTAAATGAAAAATGTTGCGTACGTCGAAAGTGTTTGTTTAAGCAAGGCCTTTCAGTGTTAGATAGCCTATTTATCGAGGAATGCTATAGCCTATATATTATCCTCGATATTCTACGGGAACGGGGACCACACAGGTGAAACCGTGTGGCGTAATGTTGTTATATACATTGCTACAATATTAAAAAACATAAAAAATATTGGATATAAGATCGCCAATTTTGTATTCCATCAGCCTTTATCGGTTTAATCAGAAGAGAAAGTCAGGTATTATAATAGAAATAAATCTATTGCAACACAATCAAACCGACCTCTGTCGGAAAGGGATCTCCCTTGGGTACACTTACTACTGAGTTATGGCTTTATTTAGAACATAATTGGACTGACTTTGGTTGACTTGATTCATGAACAGAACAGGGGTCACCTTTAACAATAGTATTTTTTACTTGTCTATTTGTGTTGTAAAAAGTGAAAAAAGTGTGTACGCACGAATGGAGTTTACTTTTTCAGATTGTCTGTTTTTTTTTTATTCGTTACAAATTAGCCCTTGACTACAATCTCACCTGATGGTAAGTGATGATGCAATCTGAGATGGAAGTGGGCTAACGTGTTAGGAGGAGGATGAAAATCCACACCCCTTTCGGTTTCTACACGACATGGTTCCGGAACGCTAAATCGCTTTGGCGGTACGTCCTTGTCAGTAGGGTGGTAATTAGCCACGGCCAAAGCCTCCCACCAGCCAGACCTGGAACAATTAGGAAAACCTCAACCGGCCAAGCTGGGGTTCGAACCTAGGACTTCCGTCTTCTAAATCCGTCGCGCATACCACTGCGCCACGGAGGTCGTCAAATAGATGTAGGTGTGTTGCCCCGCAGCATACGCTATGTATGTCTCAATATCTACGCCTGAAAGTGAAATGTGCACAACCGAGGTGCCCTTACGCATGTGCACGCTGTTGGTGGCAGCGCACGGTGAAAGGTGCGCATAATAGGTTGCGCACAAAAACGTAACGAATTTCAATGCCCATATTTTTTTCATACCGGGGGCTATATATGAAAAATCGATTCTTAAGGAGTGAACTCCAAAAAAGTTCCATTTACATTCGTAAAATAATCAGTCTATATAAGTAAATTCCTGTAAATTCCTGTAATTTCCAAATCTTCCTCTATCTTAAAGTGAAAATCCCATTAAAATCCGAGTAGTCTTTTTTTTATATTAGTCTGGGCCAACAGGCAAACGAAAATTTTGTGAAAGCTTGATTTTATTGCGTTATTACCTATAAACACTTCGAAACTACGGTTATTTAAAATCCCAGACAAACACTTCAATTCATAAATTTGTCTTAGATGCGTAATAAAAACGGCCTTCACCCATCTGTTTATTGGATGGAAAGCGATCTAGATCAAATTTAGTACGTTAAAACTTACTATAGTTATTATTGACAGTGTGGTTGGAGGCAACCTGCTCGCAAAATATTTTAACGTACTAAATATGATCTATAACACTTTTCATCCATTAAACAGATGGGTGAATGTCATTATTAATACGGATCTTCTAGTATATGCATTAATAGGAAAAAGCGCCTTTAATAAATATTACCGCACTGCAGAAACTATCAACTATTGATATTTTGTATACAATACAAAGCTTGTGAAAGAACACATTTGAAATATGTTATTTATTTATTTAAATTACGTTCAAAGTACAGACATTTCACATTTTTTTTTTTTTTTTTTTATTCTTTACAAGTTAGCCCTTGACTACAATCTCACCTGATGGTAAGTGATGATGCAGTCTAAGATGGAAGCGGACTAACTTGTTAGGAGGAGGATGAAAATCCACACCCCTTTCGGTTTCTACACGGCATCGTACTGGAACGCTAAATCGCTTAGCGGTACGTCTTTGCCGGTGTTACATGTGTTTCGTAAAAGATAGACTGTCACTGACTGGCAACACTGTTCCCTTGAAATGTCCTTGAGGTGGCAACTCCGCAAATTGTAAAATTACCTTGCAAATGGCGTCTGGACTTTAAATTTTTAGTTCCTCGACTTAATTAACCAAATTACACTGAAATGAGATTATTTAACATCTTGATAGCTTTTACCCGGAGTGTCGCTGTATGAATTATTATTTTTTTTTCTATTTCTTAACGCCCGCTATGCCGTACCCCTACCCACTCCATCCCAGTTTTTAAGACTATATAGTATTAGCCGAGTCAGCGGGAATAAAAACACAACTGCCTTTTTCACCAGATATATCGCATATAACTTTTCCGATGTTCAAACTCTTTTTTATATTTATAAGTACTTTTTCGGCAATGTATTGTCTATTTTGATTGTATTTTCTTGTAATTAGTAATATTGTTTTGTAATGACTGTTTTTGCCAAAATAAATAAAAATAAAAAAATAAAACAAATAATCTATTGTATTTATAATACATAAGAATAATCAATGATAATACATGGGTATTTATGCACTTTTACATATAATTATTGACTTTTTCCTCACACCGATCTCTCTTTTTCCCTCTCTCTGTACCATATATCCTTTCCCTCCAACTCATCGACCCACTACGTCACTGTCTCTGCTCTGATTGGTCAATGTTTCTCTGCGTCGACGCTATTGGCTGATTACAGTAAACTTACGTCTAAAAATCTAACAAATCACATTTAAATAGTTGAAAGAGAATAGCTTAATTAATTTATCTGCTTCCAAATTTACGGAGTATCGACTGTGGGATTTGTGGCCATCTTTAACAGAACCTAACAATAGTATATATACTTAACAGCAATAAAATAAGAGTAATAGGTATATTATGTAATATAATACTTGGATATCATATCAGTCCTGTTCGTTCATTTGACCTTTTTGTCAATTGACGTTATGACTATATATATACATACCTACGATGACTTGTATTAATTGCATTATAACACAAGAATTAAATTTTGAAACAGGATTTAGGTGGTGAACCAACAGAGAGGTTTTGATCCAAAGCCATGGATGGATACTACGTTAGTCTTCTACCGTTGCCTTACGAGTACTTACACCTTTACACATTACTACTAGCTGACGCCACGCGATTTGATACACGTGGTTCCCGTCCCCATAAGAATACGGGGATAATATATAGCCTATAGCCTTCCTCGATAAATGGGCTATCTAACACTGAAAGATTTTTTTAAATCGGGAGTAGTTTTTGAGATTCGCGTTCAAGCAAAGAAACAAACTAACAAACTCTTCAGCTTTATAATATTAGTATAGATAGGTATGTTTTTAAGAATAGGTGCAGCCAAGTCAAATAAGTTTCCTCCTTGTAACAATTTAATTTAATTATTATTAATGTATTATGTTTTAATGTAACTAAATCCTTAGGAGATTTTCAATTCGTTCGTAACACTCCCTATGGTCCGCGCGGGCCGGGAGAAGGGGTAATGTCCCGCGTGAGCGACTTCATACCCGCGCAGTCCTTCCGTCTACCCCGCGCGTACGACTTCACACCAGCGCAGTCCTTTCCCCCGTCGTCCGCATATAATGAGAGTGTCATCAAAGAACTTGCCAAGCTATAGACGTGCTCTCCGAGGCACGGACGTTTAACAACTAAAAAAAAATGGCTTTCACGGACGTCCGTTAGTATATTATTAAGTTCAAAAGCTTTTTTTAATGCGGAAGAAGTTGTGAGCTTTTGCTAATAAGTACTTTAGAATTCAACTTAAATTTTATCAGCTTTTCAACAACCATTCTCCGTTACAGAATGTTTTTATGCATATATGCGACAAACGGTCAAAGCTTTGAGGAATTCCTTTGGTGAATACCCCTACTCGTTTGTAGCGCAAAGATAAATTTGGTTTAAACCGCGATTTTATTATTTGTTTGTTACATATGTTGAAAGTCTTGGAATTCAGTCTGTTGTGTGAATATCAGTCAGTATGTAAAAATTGTTGTAGTTATTAATAAGGTGGCCATAAATGACCATGCTGGGCTTGCGGGTTGGTCATTCGCAGGGCTGGATTTTTCCGTGCCACGTACTTACACCACGAGCAGGTCGTGACGTTGGCAGTTGAAGAGACTGACTGGCACTAGCCTTCCCCTTACAACGATAAGTGGACCAAGGACGGCAAGCGGGTTGCAGGGAGCCGCTGGATGCTCGCGGCTTGAGATCATTTTGTTTTAAAGTCCATGCTCAAGTCGCATGCAAGAGGTCTATGTCCAGCTGTGGACGTCCATCGGCTGTTAATGATGATGTAAAAATGATGTGCGTGTGTGAATCCTGCTAATCCACATTGGGCCAGCGTTTATATATAGTCAGAATGACAAGCTTATGCCTAACCCTTCTCATTCTGAGAGGTGATTCGTGCTTAACAGTGAATCGATTAGTGGTTGTTATTAATGATGATGATGATGATGATGATGATAATGATGATGATGATGATGATGATGATGATGATGATGATGATGATGATGTAAAAGTGTTTATGCAAAAATTGACATTCGCCGTCTTCATTCAATTTACCTGTAGGTAAACCCATTTCTCTAGAAAAGGAGGATTTGGAGTCTTAACCCACCACAATGCTCCAGTGTAGATGAAGGCTAAGTTGATTCGTTTCATCATAAAAAAGGTATATTTTTCCACTCGTAATCCCCTACGAGTGGAAAAATATGTCTTTTAGTATTTAATGAGTACATTTCATTGGCTAAGTCCTATTTGGCTATACGGCTAATACCGTCTAATATTTACTTCTAAAACATATAGTTAAAAGTCTATTTTTTTTAAATAAAATTTTAAAAATAGTGTTTATTTAATGCAAATAATATCATGCAAATGCGTCATTTTATACATCAAATTTTATATTACGTTAAGTTTAGGTAAACGGCTATACAGTATGTAAGCCTCGGTGGGCTAGTCCGACTAGTATAATATGTCCAGTTTTTAACTAGTCGTGCAAAATCATTTCTATAGATTCATATTTTAATGCAAAATAATTCTTGCCATTCCACGTGGCCATAATTTGTATTATGGTCTAAGATCAGGCATTAGAAATATATACTCCCATCTAATATTATAAAGGCGAAAGTTTGTGTATAACTGTGTGTGTAAGTGTGTATTTTTCTCCTCAGCGCTGCCGCTACTGAAGAGATTTGGCTGAAATTTAGAAATAGAAATAGATTTTACTCTGGATTAACACATAGGTTACTTTTCATCCCGAAAAAATCCAAGGTTCCTGCGAGATTTGTGAAAAACTGAATTCCACGCGGACAAAGTCGCGGGCGTCCGCTTATTATTTATTCTGTTATTCATTTCTTAAAAGAAATAAATAATAGGTAATGTTCACAGTGATACATGGTTGCCAAATAGATTGCCAGTTGCCTAGTTTAATTTCGGCCAAACACATTTTTCATACATAATCCAGGAAACCGTGAACTAAATCCAAGGCAACCTAATATTTAAATTAAGCACAAAATTAGCTTTAATTTGACATATTACACGTCTGAATTAATAATAAGGATATAAAAATAACATCACTTAAACAACCCCACATTTTGCATAGTGAAAGCAAGCAACCTTTTTTTAATTATTTTGGGTATATTCTAATAACTTATATACTTTTTTCAAATTTACCAATGCGGAAAGGAGATTAAATAAATAAAAAAAAAATATGTAGTACTATTTGGAAATTTAACTAGGCAACCTATGTGCAATGTGTCAATGTGAATATTTTCTATCATTTATTTTATCATAATTAAATAACAGATGGGGTCATATATTTCTTATGCCGGATCTCGTACTATTAGCTACTAGTATAACTTAGCTTAAGTTTATTTGTATTATTTTTTCAATAAAAAAATGCAAAAACTGTAGAAAATAATATGTTATCTTATTTGCATACTTAGTTTTATAATAATATTGTATAAATAATAATATAATATCCTTTATACAAATACATAGTAAAAATGAAAATAATTATTATTTAAATTGTATACAATAAACAATATGTAATTGTTTCGTCAATGATATGAGTGGTTAACTGTGATATAGTGTCTGTCTGTTTGTCTATTTAGTATTAAAAAGTTCAGTGCTTGAAGTTTTCATTAAATACTTATCCTGCACCACTTAACATAACACTAAACGTAAAACGCTTTAGCAATAGAAGTAGAAAGTGGGTGGGGTGGGGTCCGCGTATCCTCATGTATGAAATCGTACATGTATTATAAGAACATACATACAAAAAAAAAGAAAAAAAAAACATTGAAGTCGGTTAAAAATAAACTTAAATAAAGGTATATTAAACGCAAGTTTATACGAAAGTCTTATTGTTTATGATATGATACTTGCTTGATGCTGTACTGCACTATACGATTGTGTATTTAGTTATACATAAGTTTGTAAGCTCAGTTCTAGATTATCTACTTCTAAACATCTACGAAAAAAAATCTACTTTGCCTGAGTTTCTCGTGGGCTCTTTCACGGATCAAGACGCATTTGAACTTTAAATTTAAGTTTTCGACTTTACTAACCACTATTAAATCATGACATTATTTGTCGTTTCAAAAGTGCTTGTATACTAAGCCTAATTGAAATAGATTAATTTTGAATTTTAGAATTTTGAATTTTGTTAACTTTACTTAGTACTTTAGCACTGTTTCTATGCTAATTAGTAAAAAGTAAATGTAAAACATTAGTAAATTAAATTCTTATTTCAAATACTGAAGAATAACATGTTTTTTTATTTTCAGTCAACATCATAATTACCAATTATGTAAGGAGTTTGTGAATGTGCTACATTTTTGACGTGACAACGTCTTATAATTCGATGGAGCCGGTTGCACACTCGAAAAAAGATGACGTCATGCGTCGTTCTCTCGCTCTAGGGTTTCCAACTTTTTTTTACAGAAATTAAAGTATATTCTGGTCTATGAAGATTATTAAACAGTATTTTAGAAAAACGAACATTTTCTTATGACATTGTCACATTTAACTATCGTCAGTAAACCGACTTTACAGAAAACCGATTTTTTTACACTAAAGGTGTGTTCGTTTAGGACACTTCCCCGGGTACGGAGTTTTCTAAACTAAAATGACAAAAGTGACTTTTAATGTATTTCTTAATTCCGTGCCCTGCATCCTGAAATAGAATAAAAATCAGCTTTAATTTTTAATGAATTAAATCATATTATGTTTTTTTTTCAAAAAACTACGTTTGAAACCTTAGTTTTCTTCATTTAAAAATATTTACAGACAGCTGCCAATCACAGATCGAATGCCAGTTAGTGGTAAACAAGTTTGGCCCTAGACAAGATTTTCATATAGTATAGGTGCTCATACCTGTTATTACTTTTGACAAGTACAAGTAGTTTGTAACATATACTTAGTCTAACTCGTATATTAAGAAATAACAACAAACCTAATTATACAATTATACTTTTAAATATAAATAAACAAATAACATAATTATTAGCTGATCAAAGATAAGTTAAAACTATCAAAATAAAAATTTAATTTAAGTACTATTATATTATTTGGTAAAAGGTAGATAATAATCAGCATTAACCAAATGTTATTATATTTTTTTAACTGTTTTACGTGATTAAGGAAACAAACATGCAACCAATCTTTATCCCCAATATTAAGACCATCGTTAAAATAAATGGGTAAAATCGTAGGAAAATGCTTGATAAGCCCAGTATAAGCAGAGAGATGGTAGAATTTTTCAATAGGTTGATGAGAACCTATTGAAAAATTCTTCCATCTAAATACTTCTTAAATCAAACCTGAATACAAAAATATAGACCTAGCTGACCTAGATGTGTTGTTTTTACTTCTTTAGATATATTTTAGCGGACAAGTGCCTTACAATTTTTTGAGTTGTGTTGCAATCTTTGTAGTTTTATACAATACATTATGTTTATGTCTCTTCTTGCTTAAAAAAATGTTAGTTGAGACGAGTTATATAGATATTTTTTTAAATATTTTTAATTTGCAATATGTTTTTATTGTTATCATGTTTCAAATACAAACATAAATGCATGAATCAAATGCAAATGCATTTGATTCATGCATTAAAAGAATTGACGAATATCAAATCTGGTTTTAACGGACCCAACAGGCATACCGTGTACTCTTCATCAACAAGCAAATAAAATAAAGTGAATAAAACCCCACTACCATATAGTTAGGTACGCATTTATCATTTCTGTTGCTTAAATCAGACACGAGAAAATAAGTAGATGAGGCAGTTTTTCTCGGTTACTAACAAACTGAAAATAGCACCAGCAGTTCTCGGTCTATAAAACTTAAAGAAAAAATCGCAATTAAAATAATAGGGCATAAATATAACATGTAATTTTCCACAACCCTCGTATTTTCTAGAGTATCTGCTGGGATAACACGTGTAATTGCGTATCAATCGTTATAGAAATGATTATAATTTTAAAACGAAGATCGTACGCTTATTAGAATTATCTAAGCTGGTGCATTTTATTTGATAGAGTTTTTGTGTTCGGTGCTTAAAGCTATTTGTTAAATATATTAGTGTAGTACAGTAACTCCCAGAAATGGCTCCAAATGTAACTGAATGGGTTCAAGAAGCCGAAGAACGCGCCGCACTAAAAAAGACTCATGTCAGTTTCCCTCAACTCAAATACCCGTCTTTACGAGATGAACCATTTAAAGACCCTTTACAATGGCTTACCGGAAAAGCATTGGACGACGGCGCCGAAGGACTTTGGAGAGTTCATGATAAATTGTATGATTTTACGGATTTTGTAAATAGACATCCTGGCGGTGAAGAGTGGTTAGAGTTAACTAAGGTAAGTGCTGTTAAAATTAAGTAGCAAGTTTAGTGAAATTTGTTATTACGCCTATTTATACTTCTTTGAAATTCTTCTTATATGTAAATACTTTAATAATTAGTTATTTCATTTTGTCTTAGGGTACAGATATAACTGAAGCTTTCGAATCGCACCATATAAACCCAACGACAGAGAAAATGCTTAGTAAATTTTATGTAAGGGACGCAAAAACACCACGGAACTCACCATTTACATTCCACGAAGACGGTTTTTATAGAACTTTAAAAAGAGCTGTTTATGATGAATTAAAGAAAATACCAAAAGACGCTTCTGTAACAGCGGACAGAATAACTGATGGACTGTTCGTAACGCTTCTGTGTAGCTCCAGTCTTGCCTGTTGGTACGATGACTATTGGTTGGCAACTTTTTGGTACGTTGTCGCGTCTTTAAGCTTAGCTACGTTGACGGTTACATGCCATAACTTTATACACCGTAAGACCAATTGGAGAATGTACCTTTTTAATATGAGCATGTGGTCATTTAGGTAAGTGTCAAGTAAATAAATAATCATAAGTTAGACCTGTCCACCAACACTGTGCAATGAGACAAAAAGTTTTTACCCTACAAGAAGAGTTATGTTTTTCGCGCGTATATTGTATGTAACTATTCTTTATTCCTCATATCTCATAAACCGCTGAACGGATTTACGTAATTAAGATATCGTTAGATTCGTCTTAATAACCCAAGTGTTCTTAGATAGGTGAAATTAAAAAAAAACCAACACGACGACTGTGAGACGATAGATAGATAGACTCGAGGTGAATTTTTTTATTTAGAATATTGCAATATGGGTATCAAATTCAAGTACTTTTCATGAGTAGTTTAAAATGGCTATTATGGCTAACGATTGTTTTCTAATTGCTTTCTACAATTATGGACTGAGCTTGTTTTCATTCTTTTCAGATTTTACATTTTATGCAGTCGTTTTTTTCTTAATGATTTTATTGATTAATACGACGTAATTTAGCTGAATGTTTCAATAGCGATAACATTAAGGCCTTTAGACTTAATATCTTTAAATCATTCCTTTCAGAGATTTTCGAGTATCCCATGTTCTGTCTCATCACCTGCATACGAATACGCTGAATGATTTGGAAATAAGCTCATTGGAACCATTCCTGCTCTACAATCCAAGAAAAGATAAGCCATTACACGCGAGGCTCGGATTTATAACCGAATGGCTATTTTTTCCTTTCACGTTCTTATTGAATTTTTTCAAAAGGTAATCAAGTAACCAATTATTAAATTCAAGTAAATAATTAATTGTACATGAAATATTCTAAACGTAATTTATAGTGAGGGGACGATTTAAGTAAAATATTATACGTAAAAATTATTTTAAAAATTTTATCTGTATCTTTGTTTGTCTGTTTAAGCACAAGTCGAAATTACTAAATACCTTTTTTACACAGGTTCCAAAAATAGTTTATAATAATCTTAACTTCTAGATCTATCTCCGACGTTATCGGAAATGGTGGCATCTGCTGGTGGTTTAATAACAGCGAACTAATAAAAATAATTTGTGCTTTTTTTTTTATTAAATATCAAGATCACGCCTATAGTCTTGTAATAAAAGTGTTCTTATTCCAGATTTCTCAGTATATTCGTCCGTAAAGGGTTTTTCAGAGCGCATTACCGTTGGCACGACGCCATTGGCTTCTTGTTGCCACTTTGTATGTGGTTCGCAAGTGGCAGCCCCGTCACACGCGTCATCTATACTTGGCTGTGGATAAACTGTACGGGCAGTTTGATCTTCTTCACCATTGCTGTCAATGCTGCCCATCACCATCCAGACGCCATTAAAGATGGTGACCAACCTAGGTAAGTTTAACAGTTTACATATTTTTATTTAGTTTAGTTTGTAGCGTATATATTTTTAACCGACTTCAAAAAGGAGGAGGTTCTCAATTCGGTCGGTATTTTTTTTTTTTTTTTTTTTTATGTATGTACACCGATTACTCAAAGACGCCTGGACCGATTTCAAAAATTCTTTTTTTGTTTGAAACGGTATAGTCCCCATTTGGTCCCATTGCCATCATGTCAAGATCTGATGATGGAATCCTGGAGAAATTGAGGGAAACTTTCGAAAATTATATGGGTGTCTAGTGTGTTCGTGAACTTTTCCATTTAGTACTTTTAAGCACTACAATTTCATGAAGGTTTAAAATCAATCTGATGATGGAGCCATAAAACAGACGAGGGAACTCCTCGGCGATTTACAGCAGTTACCTTGTGTTTGGGCTTGATTAATTTGTATTAATGAGAACTTTCCACATAGATAGGTTGTGACTGTCATTTAAGGGTTTGGTGATGAAGACCAAGGACAATTAAGGGAACTCCTTAACAGTTTACAGTAACTACCTTGTGTTTGGCCTTGATTAATTCGTATTGCTGAGAACTTTGTACCAAGATGGGTTGTGACTGTCATTAGGGGTCTGATGATGAAGACCAAGGTTAATTACGGGAACCCCTTAACGATTTACGGTAGCTACCTTATGCGTGGCTTGATAAATTTGTATTGCTGAGAATTTTGTACCAAGATGGGTTGAGACTGTCATTAGGGGTCTAGGGAGATGTGTTCGTTTGAGATGAAATTTTACACTAAATCATAATATGTTCTACCTGCTGATCAGTATGAAGGCGGTGCTTAGACGGTGTTGTCTTGATTTAAGCCATTACTGACAGGACCACATGAAACAACACTGTCTGCAAAATCTAAATGGCTTGAATTAATACATCACCGGCTTAGCACCGCCTTCATACTGATCAGCAGGTAGAACATATTATGATGTTATTTTTCACTTTTTAGTTTACTGGGTACGTTTTTAGGTTTTGAAGTCGGTTGTATTTTTTTTATTAAAATTTTTATTATTTAATATAATTTAACTAGCCGACGCCCGCGACTTCGTTCGCATGGAAGTCTAAGCCGCGTAGTCACTCTTCAGTGATTCTTGAGACAGCGCGTATAGTGAGGAAGCTTTTCACCCTGACCGCCGGTTTCTTGGGTAATCCAATGTGCCGCAGCGAGTGTATTGATATTTTTCAAAATGTTTAATAGTGTTTTGTGTTATATTTTGTATTAAAAATATAAAAAGGGCATATAAATAAATGATAGAAAAAGAAGAAGAATAGATGACATGAAGCAGTCAAGGGCTACTACGATTTCACCAGATGTTAAGTGTCTACGAAGCAGTCTACGATGGAAGCAGGTGACTCACTTGGAAGAACCCATAATTTTGAAATTTTCTACGCGGCAACGCATCGATAAAGCTTAAGAATTATTCTGCCGGTAGAATAGTAACTGTGCAAGGCTTACTTGCCTTTTTTTTCTTGCTAGGAAATGCTTTCACGCATTCCTTTCGGAGGTGTCGCGGAAGAGACTCTGCGGCACTCTCAGCCTGAGACAATTTATAAAAAAAAAACCTTAAAGTTAGCATTTGCTCTCTGATTTTAAAAACTCTATTTCGATTTGCAGAAGTCTGACTCCAGACTGGGGAGAACATCAAGTGGAAGCTCTGTTAGACCGGAAGGATGTAAATGGCAACACATTCGCAGTGATGACACTTTTTGGGGATCATGCTCTGCATCACATGTTCCCAACTGTCGATCATTCGGTACTGAAATATCTACATCCAGTCTTCATTGAATTGTGTGAAAAATTCCAAGCTAATTATAGAGTGTCGACGCAATTTCAAATGGTCCTCGGCCAGATACAAGAAACAATGCGGACTGATTTTAAAACTCTACCGAATAAATGAATACAAACGATTATTTAGATCATAAACGTTGTGATAATTATTATAATGTTTAACAGCCGATGTTCGTCCACTAATGATCATTCTTTTCTTGTAAGGACTTCCTAATACCATTATCTTGTACCACTAGCATAAAGCGGTGCCCTGAACTCACTTGATGCCTTGTGGTCTACCTAGTGGTCTACACTGGTATGTGTATTGTGTATGTGGGTGTGGGGTCGCAATTCTTAAAGTTTGGCTTAATTAAAGTTATGAACACGCCAACTTGTATTTGTATTACTTACTTGATAAAAATCATATTCACTTGAAATTCAAGTAAAAATTAGTAAAAACTATATAAAGCTAGGTAGACCAAGGATATCACGCAGGTTGCAGGGAGCCGCTGGATACTCGCGGCTCGAGATAGTTTTGTTTGGAAGTCCATGCAAGAGGCCTATGTCCAGCAGTAGACGTCCATTGGCTGTTAATGATGATGATGATGATGATATATAGCTCATGATCTGCTGAACCGATTTGTTACCGACTCAAAAATAATTTACCTGACAACGCGTAACTAAGTTAGCCCTGATGTTCTGGTATTCCTTTTGTAGCTTATTTAGAATTATAATCATTTATTAATAGACAATGTAAGTTGAAAGAGTTGTAGATATTTAAATAAAGATTTTTTAGTTTGCAATATGTTTTTTTTTATCCGTTATTTAACACCATACCATAGTATGTAGTATTTCATAACAAAGCAATATTTAAAGAAAAAGTCCAGAAAAGAAACAGATCCAAAACTGAAAATTTTGAAACTTTGAAATTTTCGGATATGGAGGTGACTTCTGGGGAGCAAGATGAAAATTTCAAAAAACGACTTTTTTTAACTGCATCGTGTGATACATCAAACAAACGAGCTTGGTAAGAGAATTGTAAATGTATTTTTTTTGTACTTTTGAAATAAATAGTTTTCAAGATATTCAAGAAAATAGACCATTTCTCCCCCTTTTCTCCGAAATTACCAAACCTACATGTTTGAAAAAAATACATAAGTTAGCTTTATCTTTGAAGATTTCCGGAAAACCTTCATGCATGCTAAGGGTTAAAAGTTAAAACCTATTGTAGTAGTAGACGAAGATCCACTATTCTTTTACAAGGTGTGCATTTCGGTGTTCAATATTATTTACTCAAAACCGAGTACCAGCTCTCGGACTACAATCATTTAACGGAAATATTGCAATTAAAATAATAAGGCATAAATAGAACATGTAATTTTCCACAGCTCTCGTATCTTCTAGAGTATCTACTGTGATAATACATGTAATTACGTATCATTTGTTAAACAAATTATTATAATTTTCGAACGACCCGATAGGATAACAAAGTTGGATAACAAAGGTCAGATGCTTATTAAAGTTATCTAAGCCGATGCATTTCATTTTATAGAGTCTATGCGTTTACATGTCATTATCTCGGCGCTTCGAGATATTTATTTGATGTTTTAAGTGTTCAAAATGGCTCCAAAAGAATCTGAATGGGTTCAAGGAGCCGAAGAACGCGCCGCCCTAAAAAAGACTCACGTCAGTTTCCCTCAACTTAAATACCCGTCTTTACGAGATGAACCATTTAGAGACCCTATACAATGGCTTGCCGGCAAAGCTTTGGACGATGGCGCAGAAGGACTTTGGAGAGTTCATGATAAATTATATGATTTCACGGATTTTATAAAAAAACATCCTGGAGGTCAAGAGTGGTTGGAGCTAACTAAGGTGAGTGCTATTAAAATTACATAAATAAAGTCAAAATTCTTATTTTTGTTATGCTTGTTTTGTCTTTCAAGATTATTAAATTTAACTTGTTTCTATCAAGTTTTGAGTTTGATGCTATAATAACTGAAGTACGTTTAATCGTTTTCTATGATCAAGATGTTATAAATTAAAAGACAATCTCATAATAGTTTACTTACAAGTGACGGTTAGGATCTTCTAAAATAAAATGAACCTTTTCAATTAATCAAATCGTTTCTAAACCAAGGTTGACAAACAATAATTTATTTTTATCAGTCATTATCAAAAATGCATGGGTCATCTATCTGTAGAAATTTTTACAATTTCGTTCAATAATTTGATTTATATAATCGATCACAACAGCTATAGCAAATTTACAATACCTATTTTAAAATTCTTTTACATTTATCTTTATTTCAAGTCTAAGAGCGAGGGCACGCGGTGCGTTGCGGCGCGGCATCGCAAATATTTCACCGTATCAGTGGGCATACGAGCGGTGCGGCGCCGCAACGTTGTTATGTCGTAGCGGCGCCGTAGCAGCGTTGGCTGTAAATTCTTGTGAGTTTGTGACGCATAAACAACTGAGCGGTGCCGCTCCGACGTCGCAACACATTCACCACTCCCCGCCTCGTCTTGGCCGTCTCTGCTAAGTCCGGTATTCACGTGATGTGCGGCACCGGGTGCCATATCATTGCTATTTATCGGCGCTGCAGCGGCACCGTGTGGCATCTCCCTAAAACGACGCAGCGACACCGCTCCGGCGTCGCACCACCGCCGCAACGCATCGTGTGCCCCCGTTCTCAGGTTAACACTTTAATAAGAAAGTATAAAAATTATGAGTATTATTTATTTTGCCTCAGGGTACAGATATAACAGAAGGTTTCGAATCGCATCATCTAAGCCCAACAACAGAGAAAATGCTTAGTAAATTTTATGTAAGGGACGCAAAAACACCACGGAACTCTCCATTTACATTCCATGAAAATGGGTTTTATAGAACTTTAAAAAGGGCTGTTTATGATGAATTAAAAAAAATACCAAAGGACGCTTCTGTAACAGCAGACAGAATAACCGATGGACTGTTCGCAACGCTTCTGTGTAGCTCCAGTCTTGCCTGTTGGTTCGACAACTATTGGTTGGCGACTTTCTGGTACATTGTTGCGTCATTAAGCTTAGCTACGTTGACGGTGACATGCCATAACTTTATACATCGTAGGACCAATTGGAGAATGTACCTCTTTAACATGAGCATGTGGTCTTATAGGTAAGTGTCACAAATAAATAATAAGTTACTATAGGAATGGTAAACTGCAATATATATAAAGACCAGCACGACTATTCTCTAACGACGTTTTGTGTAACTCGCAAGTGCGAGTTTCGAATTCACCGCTATCTTTCTCATTCTCTAGTATCGTGTTAAACAGAGAGAGATAGAGGTGAATTCGGAACTTGCGAGTTATAAAAATATCGTTACAGAATAGCCTAGCAGTACCGCATTTTCGAGTGCAGTGTACATACATTTATTTTACATGTGTTCACTCCAGTATTTTCGTAAGATGTAATATAGTTGAAAGATACATTACAGTTATTGATAGCAATTACGTATATTTTCATATCATTTTGTGGTGTAAGGTGCACACAAAAAATCGCGTACGCGCCATTTTTATAGTCCCGTTCGCCTCGTTAACTAATATGGACTACGCTACTTAATGCTTACCCTTAATTATGGACATGAGAAATAGACCACGTATCTCTAGTTCATCATATAAGAAGAAGCAATGCTCTTTTACTAAATGTTTAAAAAAACTTTGAAATCTGTATCTATATGAAGTACTATGATACCACGCTTATTTTTGGCGCCATACACAATTGGTGATTTTACAAATACATGAGTTTGTAATACCCGTCTCAGAGGAAAGCGTAAAGCTGTAGGAAAGCACAAGTTGTATGTGTGCTCTCTAAGGTTATGTTCTGATATACCTTGGCCGCACTCATGGTGATAGAGCTAAGTGTTTAGCCAAATATTAGGTAATATGTTTTACTTCCACGATTATTGTTGTCGCAAAAATTCTGATGATGTGTAATGTGTACCAGGCATTAAATGCAATGACTAAACTATGGCCTAACCATTTTGCTTACTGGCAAGAGTAAAGTCAAAGTCGTTAGGCAATTACACTTCCTGTAATAACCCACAACCTGTGTTGAAACGTTGATTTAACTTTGACGGCCGCGTGGCGCAGTGGGTAGTGACCCTGCTTTCTGCATCCACGGCCGTGGGTTCGATTCCCACAACTGGAAAATATTTGTGTGATGGGCATGGGTGTTTTCCAGTGTCTGTGTGTATTTATACATTATATAAGTATTTATATGTAGTATAAAATTGTATATTAATATTATAAATCAACTATCTTAGCACCCATAACACAAGCTACTCTGTATGCTTACTTTGGGGCTAGATAGTGATGTGTATTGTTTAAGTATATTTATAAAAAAAAAAGTATATTTATAAAAAAACTTTAACTTACAGAGATTTTCGAGTGTCCCATGTTCTTTCTCATCACCTGCATACAAATACGCTGAATGATCTGGAAATAAGCTCACTGGAACCATTCCTGTTCTACAATCCAAGAAAAGATAAGCCGATTCACGCGAGGCTTGGATTTTTAACCGAATGGTTATTTTTCCCTTTCACATTTTTATTGAGTTTTTGCAAAAGGTAAAGGTAAAATATTGATATAGTTATTTCTTATATTCTATAAGCAATATATAGTAGATGATCTGAATTAGAAATGGCCTACACCCTGTTAAATGTCTGAATATCATTATAACACCTTTTTTTTGTGAATGAAAGTGAAGAAGAGTACCTAAACTTTTTGTTTTTTCAGATTTCTGAGCATATTCCTCCGTGAAGGGTTTTTCAGAGCGCATTACCGTTGGCACGACGCCATTGGCTTCTTGTTGCCACTTTGTATGTGGTTCGCAAGTGGCAGCCCCGTTACACGCGTCATCTATACTTGGCTGTGGATAAACTGTACGGGCAGTTTGATCTTCTTCACCATTGCTGTCAATGCTGCCCATCACCATCCGGACGCCATTAAAGATGGTGACCAACCTAGGTAATAGTGTTACAGATTTTAT
Organism: Bicyclus anynana; assembly: GCF_947172395.1. NCBI lineage: Eukaryota > Metazoa > Arthropoda > Insecta > Lepidoptera > Nymphalidae > Bicyclus > Bicyclus anynana. Next base: position 9,507,973 of record NC_069094.1, on the reverse strand, counting down.
GATTTTATGTTTGGTTTAATATCAGTCTATTTAAGGACACTACAAGGCCAAGCCTCCTTCCTGACAGAATAGGGGATATGGAGTTTAGACTCACCACACTGATCCATTGACCGTCTTATGATAAAAATGTTGACTGTTTAACGATTACTAATAATAATGACCGGGCCTGGCCTTTTTTGTGGATTGAAGAATCTTAGAACTGTATTTAAAAATAAATACCAATGTTGAACAAAGGTTCAAGGTATAACAACTTTCGTCAGGACTTACTATGCCCCCACTTACTAATCCCTGCTCCGTTCGACTCGACGATTCCGACAATAGTTGAGCGTCGTTCGCCGTCGCGAGTTCCTCTTAGGCTACCTTTTTACTTACAATAGTATCACAAATTTCCTAGTTTTGTTTCTTAAAAGAAAGAAAAGCTTTGCATAGCCCGCCTCAGGACTTTTTTCTTTTTTGTATAAAAATAATTTGCTCTATGATTTTTTAAAACTTCCTTTTGATTTGCAGAAGTCTGACTCCAGACTGGGGAGAACATCAAGTAGAGGCTCTGTTAGACCGGAAAGACATAAATGGCAACACATTCGCGGTGATGACACTTTTCGGGGATCATGCTCTGCACCACATGTTCCCAACTGTTGATCATTCGATACTGAAATATCTGCATCCAGTCTTCATTGAATTGTGTGAAAAATTCCAAGCTAATTATAGAGTGTCGACGCAATTTCAATTGGTCCTCGGCCAGATACAAGAAACAATGCGGACCGATTTTAGAACACAACCAAATAAATGAATACAAGCGATTGTTTTGATGATAAGCATCATCATCATCATCTTTCATCATTATAAGCCGATGGACGTTCACTGAGCTGGACATAGATCTCTTGTAGTACTTCCAAACATAACGATCTTAAGCCACCAGCACCTAACGTCGCCCTGGAACCTGCTTTACGAGTGTGTTGTCGATCCATCAACACTAGGTTTTCCGTGGGGTCATATTCCGGCACCTTGGGAGCTCAACGTCCATCGGCTCTTCGATAAACGATAAATGTAAATTTTGTTAATATTTCAAACTAATATTATTGTTGGATGATTTTAAATTCATAATAAAATTTAAAATTTATCCTGAAGTCTTTGATAATTCCACCATGAAATAACTATATTTTTTTTATAGGTTTTTTATTTGAGGTTCTTTGTCATATCAAATTTTTATGTCAAGATCTACCTAATAAAATGTTATATGAGCAAACAGATTACTATCCAGTAATTCATGTATGAGGATGAAAGCCGATTAATCAATAGTTGAATGTGTCTATATCGTAAGGTAGGTAGATATTAATATTTATCTTCTACCAAACAGAAAATTTTGTATAAAAAAACATGTCTGAGTACCGGGGAAATAGCCTTTGACGGTGACTAATGATCTGTCTAACTTTCTACAACATGGTCTTATATCGGAAAACTACCTCAAAGCGCCTCGATGAATACATAGATAATGTCGTTACAAAGATACTTGCATGGTAAATTACGGTTTTTTAAACGAGCAGCAACTTCTTAAGCATGTTCTAAACATCCTAGTATCCAAGAATCTGACCATGGGAATGGGCGTTTTGCGTTTGGAACGCCCATGCGCACCAGGCATGTAATTTTCGGAAAACAAAGGAGAAACACAAGAGCGAAACCTGGTCTCCGTACAAACATAGGCCCAAATTATACAAATAATACAGAGCTGAAAATTGGCCATAAATTAGGAAAATTAAGGAGAACTCATGAGGCTAGTTTTCAAATAAATCTAAACTTGCTGAAACAGTTAAATTACTTGTACAGGTCATTGTATTCGTTTTGCTTTGAAATAAAATTCATTGCATTATCTGTGTCAACTTGCAGGCCATAATTTTAAGAAGGATTTGACATTTGACACATCTAATCAAATTATTAGTCAATGATATTTGGCAATGACATTCATTCAGTGATTGACTTTGACATTGACAGCCCGCGTTTGCAAAGACAACTGACAATCGGTGAAATATGCATCAAAGAGGATGTATTGGCACAAATGAAAGCCATAAAGAAGAATTGAATTGAATTGAATTGAGGATGTATCACTACGATCGGTGTGAAAATAATGAAATTAGCTTATTTTCCCTGTCAGCTGTTGGCAAATATTATTTCAGCTGAGATTCTAATGGAGTAATCTTCTATACTTATAATAAATCTGTAGAGAGGTCAATTCTGTACATGAAATATATTTCCAAAATAACTATCAGGGGGTGATTAGTGATCGATACTGATGCCAAAAATGCAATCAGTAAAATTTTTGTCTGTCTGTCTGTCTGTCTGTCTGTCTGTCTGTCTGTCTGTCTGTCTGTATGTTCTTTATAGGAACAAAAACTACTGGACGGATTTTAACGAAACTTGGTACAATTATTCTACATACTCCTGGGCAGGTTATAGTATACTTTTCATTACGCTACGATCAATAGGAGCAGAGCAGTGAAGAGAAATGTTGAGAAAACGGGAGAAGTTACTCAATTTTTTAAGTTTCCGTCGCGTGTACAGCCTTAATGGTTAAAGCTACATAGAAATCATGTATGACGGAAATGTTCTCCTTAAAATTATCTATAAAAATACAATAGCATATATATGTCTATCTTTTATGGTTGACTCACAATAGCACGTGTAACTCCCGATAGCTTAGCAGTTCGGAGCTTTCTAATTAAATTTGTCTACTCTTATGTTTATAACACTCATCACTCATCCCTAACAAAAAAAGTTAACATTCTTACATATTCAATAAAAAAAGAATCATAAAAATCGGTAAAGAAACACCAAAGTTATACAAGAAATACGCTAAACCATCGCGCGTGAATACTAATTCATGCTATATGGTTTATTTTTGTGTAACGGTTGCCGCGCTCGACGCATCGACTCGACGCTCGACTTGGGGGGGGGGGATTAAATAAAGAAGTGCAGCCTTAATGAGTAGGGTAGGGGTAGGGTAGGGTAGGGGTAGTGTAGGGTAGGGGTAGGGTAGGGTAGGGGTAGTGTAGGGGTAGGGTAGGGTAGTGTAGGGGGTAGGGGTAGGGTAGGGGTAGGGCAGGGGTAGGGTAGGGTAGGAGTAGGGTAGTGGTAGGGTAGGGGTAGTTGAACGTTTACAACGACTTTCACGCGGACGAAGTCGCGGGCGTCCGCTAGTCTAGTAATATATACAAGATTGTTAGTACATTTTTAATTTCTGTATCGTTCTGAAAAGTGGACCCATTTTCGCACATCTCCTTTCAAGTTCGAATCGTTGCAATCACTGTAGCGAATAGTAGTGTGAGAGCGAGGTGTATGATTTTGTTTCCTATTCTATTTGCTTTGACTACCACCTGAAATCACATCATGTGCCTGATTGTACTGCCCACCGGACAATTGCCGGTCGTGAAACCAGCTTGGCAATATTCTGGGACGCAATTTTGAGATTACGAGTTGTAACAGTCACTGCTGCGGATGTTATAATGAAAACTAGATTTATTTTGGCCTGTTTGTCCACCTGAAACTATAGGCCTAGGATGCGTGATTTGTGGAGTGAGGACCATTTCCGGCGAAATGGAAAATATCTCTCTCTTGCGATGATACGAAAAAAAGTAGATATAATATCGAAAATATTTTATCTACTTTTCTTCTTTGTTTATTAGATGCTAGCGGACGCTTGCGACTTCGCCCGCGTGGAAATCGAAGTAAACTTTTAACCCCATTTTCACCATTTTAGTGGTTGAATTTTAAAAATTCTTGAATATTTATTTTTTTATGACTTATGTACAAACTTTTAAAACTGTAACTCTAAAAATTAAGGACTTACAATACAATCTTTGAACCCCTATTTCACCTATTTTTATCTCTATTTAAGGTCAAAAATACCCTATGTTAGACAGACAGACAGACTGACTTTCATTTACATTTTTAATATTAGTATAGATGTCGTCGACACATTCTAGAACTACATGTCCCTGATTGTAGAGCTCACAAGTCAAATGCTGCTAGGCAATATTCCGGGACACGATTTTCAAGCTGCACAGATCTATGATTTTAGTCCCTATTCTATTTGACCGAGTACCACGTGAAACCACATTGCGTGCCAGACTGCCCACTACGGTCTTGAGAGCCACTCAGCGAAGTTTCAGTACATGATTTTTAAGTTACGAGTACCAGGCCATTACACTATTGCGGATGTATATTTTAGTTTCTGAAATCACATTGTGTTTCTGATTGTATTGCTCACAAGGCAACTGCCGGTCGTGAGGTAGCTGGACAATATTTTTTCAAGACATGATTTTTGAATAAGTTGTAATCACAGCTGCGGGTAGTATAACATAAAATAAAGCTGCAAAGTTGTATGTTTTAATAATAATTGACGGTTCAAGCAGGTGACCCACCTAATGTGACAAACTATCGCCGATAAACAGTGTAACACTTCGAAAAGTGAGTAAGGAACACATCCTACTAGGTAAGTGCCGTCCCGTGGCCTATCTACCTGAGGTAGGAGTTAAGCCTCATGGCCAGGATCGGCAACCACGCTCAGATCAGAACAGCATTGCTGATATGCGACAGTTATAAACATGCCGGTACTTCGACGGAGGAGTACTGTCAAAGGTGCCTTTAACCCTACATACAACAATCACAAGTTCGTGACTCCACTCAAGGTCATTCTTTTCCATTCTAGGGTTTCGGTTACAGTTTGATTTGTTAATTAAGTTGTCCTGACAAATATTGTGAATCATAACCTTTGTTCGACATTGGGTTTTCTTATTTTTGTAATCCTCTTCTGATTCTGCTAAAACTACTTAAACCTAAAAATATCTAGTTCACATGCCACCTGAAACTATTTTTATTATTATAATAGCCGAATTGATTGTATCGCCTTCGAATCAAGTGCGGGTCGTATAAAATAAAGGACCGTGGGATTCGGTCGGCAATATTCACCTTTAACCCCGCAACATGATGGTGGTGCATCTCATGAATCTGTTATGCCGCTCACGCCGCACATTTCATTAATGATTTTAAAATAGATATATGTCACTAGCGCGTCAAAACTGAGGCAACAAAAGCGGCTGATAGTTGTAAATTAAGTCGCATAGTAAAAAATTAACGTTATTTAAACAAATATACCTATACAATGTCGAGTTGTGTGTTTAGTAACTTTAAAAACTGTATGAATATAAATATAATATAATGGAATTAAACACAAAATTGTGCATGTGTGCGCTCAGTGGAGTAGCTAAATTTGGAACATTTTTTGTAGACACGTAACTATGTGTACTGTCTATAGTAAATATCGTTGCTTTTCACAAATATCCGGTGCACCGAATTTCCCATCGCCAGCACGTAATAAATTTCAATAGTCAACACTGTCTGTTGTAAAAAAATCCTATCAACAAAATAATCAATGTTTTTTTACATCACCCCCCAATTTTGACTTTGATATTTTCCTAAATTCAAAGGTTGCCTGAAAGAATGCCTTTTTACATCCTACTTCATAAATTCATATTTGTTCATTATATTGTTTGTTTTCATATTTTGTGGTGTACAAAAAAATAATGTTTAACTTCTGTTTATTATTTGTTAGATAGAGGGAGAAGTCTCTTACAATAACTTTATGTAGGATGCTTCGTCATCACTTTTAGAATAAAATAAAACAAAGTAGCCTATTATGACTTTTACTCTTTATAAACTTGCTTATACAAATGTTTTTTGTTTACAAATAAATAATTATAATTATTTCATCATTATCAACCCATATTCGGCTCACTGCTGAGCTCGAGTCTCCTCTCAGAATGAGAGGGGTTAGGCCATTAGTCCGCCACGCTGGTCCAATGCGGATCGGCAGACTTCACACACACAGAGAATTAAGAAAATTCTCTGGTGTGCAGGTTTCCTCACGATGTTTTTCTTCACCGTTTGAGATATTGATGACATGATATTCAATTTCTTAAAATGCTCACAACTGAAACGTTGGAGGTGCATGCCCCGGACCGGATTCGAACCTACGTTCTCCGGAATCGGAGGCAGAGGTTATAGCTACTGGGCTATCACGGCTTCTTTATAATTATTTACTGTAGATTAATTATTAATTAGGCTATAAACGGATTTTGCCGACTTAATGTCCGGAATAAGAAATTATTTAAAAAAAAGTCATCATCATCATCATTAACAGCTGATGGACGACCACTGCTGGACACCAGGCCTTGGGTTCTTGCATGAACTTTCAAACACCATGGTCTCGAGCCGCCACCAACAGCCAACCTATGCTGCGCTCTCCGGTGCGGGATCGCCATTTTGGCATCTTAGATCCCCAACGTCCATCGGCTGTATGGACTAAGTGGCCTGACCATTGCCACTTCAGCATCACGACTCGTCATTGTCTTTGGTGAACTTTAGAAGTACATAACCGTCATCATTACAATCAACTCGGCTAACTGTTGTGCACGAATTCTCAGAATTAGAAGGGTTAGGATAATAGTCCATTGATAATTCAAACAATCTCATGTATGCAGGTATCCTCACGATGTTTTTCGTTCACCGTTTGGGACACGTGTCAATTAATTTCTTAAAATACACACAACTGAAAATTTGGTAGTGCATTCCCCGAATTCGATTCGTTTCGAAGTCAGAGGTCATATCCACTGGGCTATCAGCGATCACGGCTTATATGCTACGTTTACAAATACATATAGACAAAAACAGCAGCACAAATCCAAATTTTGATAGTATTTATAGAGTGAATATACTAGTATTTCTAATAATTCACCCCGGTACTGTTATATTAAGCACAGTATAGAGGCAGTGAAAGCAAATAACCGTCGCATAAAATCTTGATATTGGATTTTTACGCCCGCTATCGAATTTATTGCAATGCAGCTCTATACCAATGCAATAAATGGATTCCGATGGATAAAAGTTCATGGTTCACAAAAACTTTACTTGTTTCTCTTTATAATTTTATTTCATTTCAAATGTTAATTTTTTTTATAATTATTGTCAAAAATTTACTTATGTTCATTTACTTCTTCCCTACCCCAACACCTACCCTACCTTACGTAGGATAAGGTAGAGTAGGGTTAGGGTAGAAGTATCTACCGATACCCTACCCTTCATATTCATACACAAATAATATATTATCAGATGTTACATATAACTTTGTCAGGCCAGGATTTTAGGCCTAAAGAATAGATTGAATGATTTTAATAATAAGAAAAAAAAAACGCTGAAATTTTAAGTCAAAGAAATAATGCACCATTCCATATTTCGTGCTGATTCGCAAACTAATTTCCGAATCGAAAATATTTCGTATCACATTTTATTTACCTAATATATTTTTAAAAGTTTTAGATAAATATCCAATGCACACAACTCAGAAACTAAAAAAAACCTACGAGTTTGTTTTTCCTCACAGATTCTTTATACAATCCAAAAAAAGATTATTTAATAAAAACTTGTAGATACTAATAATTAATTTAATCACGACAATTATAGTAGTAATTAAGAATATCTGTTATCGTGTAAATATAGAATAGGTACAGGCGGATAGAAATGGCGAAGCTGGACGACTATAAAGGAACCTTATTGTTTTGCAGTGGAACCCTAAAACCGCGTTTATTGCTATAAGCTCTCACATTTGCGAATTTACAAAGTGGAAAGTTTGTATCCAGTGTCTTGACTTGTATGTAAAATATGAATTCTATGCGAATGCGGGCGTCCTTGGGAAATAACAGCTCGTGTTAGGGAAAAGCTTTTAGAGAGCTGAGACGGGAGCAATGCTATTCGCTAACATTTCTCCGTGAATCACTTCATATTTGTAAAACTTTGTACTCTCATAATGATAGAAAGATGTATCTTCCTTTTTTTATAGTTTAATTTTATTTTATTGAATATAGTAAACGTCCCTGTTCCTGTGGAAATATATAAAATATGCCACTCACAGGAAACGTGGCTTTCTACTGGTATGAGAATTTTTAAAATCGGTTAAT